>NC_142199.1:11345394-11495789 GCF_026936395.1 Plectropomus leopardus
ACTGAGCATAAAGACAAAGGAATGTGCAGGAAAGACACACAGACTCACACATGCACACACAGATCTGTGTTGCTTTACTTGCAGCTTTCCCGAACTACAATGACGTAAAGGGACAGTTCACCCCAAAATCAAAACTACAACCTCTTATTCGTAGTGCAATTTGTCAGCCTAGATTTTCTTGGTGTGAGTTGCAAAGTGTTGGAGATTGAGACACCAAGAAAATCTAGGCTGACAAATCGCACTACAGGTAAGAGGAAACATTATGTATTTTTGATTTTGGAGTGAACTGTCCCTTTAAAACTCAGTCTAACCCTCTAACATCTGGAAACATTGCTTAAAACAAAGTTCAAAATGACAAGAAACAGATATTCTGAAGAAAAATGCTTAATATAAACGCTGGTGTGTGGACTGTGTGTGTGTTCCAGTGCCTTGACACTGGATTATCTGTGTGTGTGTGAGCCTCACTCTCCCCTGCAGGTCCCCTCTCCTGTCAAAGCGGCGGTCCTGTGGTGTGTCCTGCTGCTCCTGTTATCTCACCTCTCTCTCATCTGGCCATTGTGTCTCCATTCAGGTCTGCTTTATCTAATCTGCGCCCTCTCTTTACCTCTCTCTTTAGTCCTCTTATTAGTTTGATGTGCTTGATCTTGAAGGGCTTTCATCCCTATAGAAACACACAAAGAGGCATTAAGGCTTACTAAAAGCTGGAAAAACAAGCTGGGAGCATGCTGTTTTCCCCTGAGTGTATTTTTAGATCACTGCAACAAAACTAAACATGTATTTTCTGTTGCTGTTCATGTCATGTTGTCAACTTTGCCATATATGGCTGTCTCTGGAGCAACAGACTGATTAAGAAAGCACAACTCTTCCCCTACAAAGTTTCCTCTTTCTATGTTCTTAATATTGACACATTTTCCCCATTTCCTTCCTCTCCATTCAGTTTCCCCTCTTTCACAGGTGTAGATTCTTTTACCAATATATTCTCTTGTTGCATATCATACCTTCCGCAGCAGCATCAGAAATCAGAAATTAGAAAATCAGAAATACTTTATTGATCCCCTAGCGGAAATTGTGGTTCATTACAGTTGCCCTGATGCAAGCAAAGAGAATTATAGCAAGTAGAAATAAGTACCAACAAACAGGAGCCACTGCAACAGGCTGCATGCATGTTGGCGCATGCACACTCACCAAATATGTTACGCAGATGGGTAGCGTCATTTCAGAGTCATTTCAGTTTAAAATGCTGCCAGTAATGAAATAAAGAGCGCAAGGACGGCTATAGAGGAGATAGGAGGGGTCTCACAAATGGACTTTGATGTAAAAATCTGATGTTTGCTTCCCGTGTGAATCTGATGGGGTTGGTTTACACCTTCCCATGTCCCTCCTTCCCCTAATCCAGGCATGTCAAACCGGTCCACAGGGGGGCCGGTGTGGCTGCAGGTTTTGTTTCCAACCAAGTAGCAGCACACCAGACTTGACTCATTTAATCAACTGATCTCCGTCTTCAGACAGTTGATTGGTCAAACTGTGTGCTCTTGGTTGGTTGGCACAAAAACCTGCAGCCACACCGGCCCCCCTGTGGACCAGTTTGACATGCCTGCCCTAATCCTTATCATCCATGCCAGCATGTGCGTTTGTGTTATTCCTGTTGGTGTCTGAACATAGGCACGTGACGCATCACCCCACCATGTGCATATGTTGACATCACGGTAACGGCATCCCAAAACGTGAACAAAAGATGCTGAAGGACACCAATATGTAGATGTGGAAGTCCACTGACAAAGTGGCAACAGCTGACTCTTCAAGTGGTTTAAATTAATACTTTTATAGTTTTATATTTTATAGTTAAATTAATACTTTTATAAAATACATTAAGAAAACATCTACATTGCTCTCAAACAAGACAATCAAAGAGAAAAAGCAAAATAAAAAATTATTGGAAAGCCACAGCAAACATTTATGTTTTAAGTCCTGATTTAAATAAGTTAGCAGTGTCAAGATTATGATCAATGACTAAGTTTTATAGCGATATGTCTCATGTAGCCAGACTGATCTCTAAAGCACTGTCAGTGCTAAAGAAAGATGTGGAAGCACACATTACCATTCTGCTACAAAGCAAAAAATGCAGTGGCTTGTTTATAATTTTTAAACCAATCACAATGGTTTGGTCACCAAAGTTAAATGTAATCCATTTTTGCGCCCTTTTTCCTGCTGATGGTAAATATTTCCTCACAGTTTTAGCTGCCTACACCTAACCTAAGTCAGTTTTGCCGGTAAACACATGGACGAAATGTTCAGCCCCCTGTGTTGCTTTCCTCTCCCGTTCCACTGATCACCAGCCTCCAGATGGGCGGATTTGTTTGCCACGGGGGTAAACAACCAGCGCCTGGGTGGCTCCTGGACTTTGTTTCCCCTTTCCTCCATGTCCTTTGAGGGCGACTTGCTTCTTAAATTATTTCACCACGCAGTCAGAAGTGACCAAGACGTGTTATTATTCACAAACAACAGCCTTGAGTCATTTAGAAGGAAAAGGAAAGATTCACACTCAGATGTTCCCAGCTGGTGTGAGAATGGTCAGACGCTTGGCTCTTTTCCTCAAGGGAACCCGTTCTCCTTGTGTGATTGATTTCAAAACAAAAAACTGCCCTCGATTCCATTAATTTGTCTTCTCTTTTTCAGTTGTTTACAAAGGCTTGCACTTGTTGTACACTCTTGTTGTACACGACCAGGCCGTCACATGGACTCATGAGGGTGTCTTAATGGGGCCGGGGCATAACAGTTTATATTGGCCCGACTCATCTTCATCCACTCACTTCCTCCTCATGTCGCATTATTTTTGTTTCTGTCAGCTCTGACTCGTCCATCTCCCTCACTTCCTCCGCTTCATTGCCCTCACGTTTTGTCCCTGCCTCAACTTTAAAGTCGTCTCTGACCTTTTTTCCCCCTTTTTTTCAAAAATGCAATCCTTTTTTAAATTCTTCACCTTCCATTTTCCTCCATTGCAGGTCACAGTCCCGTCAACAAGACCGGCTGGGAGGAAGTTCTATCTAAAGTGACTATGTGTCTCAAGTGTCTTGACTGTCAACATTGTCTCTTGCTCACACTTTCAAGTGCTTTACAGGAAGTCGGACATAGAGCCATAAAGCCTAAAATGTCAAGGAAATTTGGTCCGCTGGGGCGAAAATGTTACCAAAAAAACATAGACTGTATAAAATTATGAACACAGCAACTGTGACATCACCCATTGATGACATGATGACTTCCATTTTCGAGGTTTGGCATTTTAAAAATCACCAGTATTTCTGGAGCCAGAAGTGACCATATTGGAACGAGAGGGTGGAGATAATCGTTATGCTAGTTGCTAGCTTGGTTCAAGAAGTGCATTTATCGCTATGGTTATTATGGTGATTATGTTAATGCTAATTTCCGCTGGCTAAAAACTGTCTTCATCCTTTCCAAACTCGAGTGACATCACTTTTCTTGTGCTGCTTTCAGACACCATTTACAAGTACTTAAACCTTTCTACCCTAAGCAAATTGATGCAATTATTTCAGAAACATTGGAAAAAAGCCAATGAGCGACTTGGTAGAAAATGTTTCAGAAATTGCACAAAATTAGTATAGTTAAAAAATTATATTTAAAAAAGCTATAGAAAAACGTCCAGGGAAAGAAGAAATAAATGAGCCCTGGATGTTGTCACTTCTCAGGTTTGAAAGGTACAAAAAGGAAATGAAACATGGAGAAGAAAAAGAAACAATAAAGTTAAAAAGCCCAAGGATAGAGCGTGCATTCCTGTGCGTGCATTTTATCATGTTAATTCACTCGCGTGCGCGTAGTTGCTCATTGCATGCTCAGCTATGTGCTGAGTGTGTTCTCTCGTCGTGTCCTCTCCCCAGTGTCCATTATGGTGATAAGGCCTCCATTGAAGTGCTGCCAGAACCACAGATAAAGAGCCACAGAGAAACTTTCTGTGAACATGCCGCTCCTGCAGACCCCCGCCACCCCAGCCGGTGCCAGGCTCCCATCAACATCGCCTCCAGTTTCTTGTGTCCTTACTTCTCGTCTATTCTTTACTCTGTTTTCCTTCTGTTGTGTTCATGTTCAGGCTATTTCCTCAGAGCTAAAAAGATTCCTAGCCAGGAGACAAGATATGGAAATAATGTCCTATTCTTTTAATTAGCAGGAAATGGGATAAAAGTTAAACTTATAGTTACACCCTTGTCAGTGCAACAATTAGTCCACGCATGGGTAAACCTTCACAAACACTACACAGCACAAGTTTTGTTTCACTCATCCACGCTCATGCAGGCTGATACCACACTATTATGCACATGGACACATGTAATAAATGCATCCACTCAAGCAATAGACATGAATACACACACTCACTTTGTCTGAGTCAGATGTGTGTGTGAGAGAGAGATAGGTGCTTTGAAGTCCTGCCGGGTGGGCCACACTTTGAGATCGCAGCAGGGAGGCTGGCGTGCCATGCAGGTCCTCCTCTATGCCGCTTTCCTCAAAGGAACCCCCAAGACCCAGCATGCCCTCTGGTACTGTTAACAGTCAGCAACAAGCCTTATTAAAGCATTTAAGGAGGCATTAAAAAGTGGTCTGAATGTCACATACACAGCAGGAGAACCTGATATTCCACTGCTCTCTGTGACTGATAGCAAACAATTTAAACTTTTTTTAGAGCTTTAACCTTCACCACTGCATGAGGGTGGTCCTTGTTCCCTGAAACAATGCTCTGCTGCACGAGAAGTGATGCATTCATCTTTCAATTACACTGTAAAGTCTGACAAGTTGATCTGACTTAAAATATTCTCATTGCCTTGAAAAAGGAAAGTAAATATAACTATTAATCCTAATGTACGTTTACTTTATATTGAAGTGATACGGGCACTGAATATCTAACTGCATTTACTTAATTTTGTGAGGTTGTCGCACTAAAATGATCAACTTCTTCTTCATAGTTACTGTGGACTGATATTAACATAAGAAAGGAAAGATATCTGCCAACTATAAATGGCTGTTGGACATGACATGCAGTGCAAGCTGCTGCGTTCCAAAAGCTGGTCTGGCTTTGGAGTGCAAATGCTGTAAACAATAAATTTGAAGGCGCAAAAAAACGCACCATGTGTACGGGCCCTGAAGCAGGCACACTAGAGACTTCTGCTGGCCGAGCTGGCTACTTCAGGCTTAGTGTTCCACTTACTTCAATAAACTTCAATAAATGATTCAGTCGTGTGGCTCTTCTTGATTTTCCAAATGTTATTAGACTAAATGAATCAAATTCTGATCATGATACTTTTCATTTTGCAACACTCGAAAGTCTTTTGGGGCCTAATTGCATCCCATGATGGATGTAATTTCACTGTTTGGTCACAAAAGTTGGCTTCAAAGCCAGTTCCTGCGGGGCTGGTCTAAACCCACAAACATACAAAACCAGAAACACTCTGAGGTCAGTGTCCTTTTTGAGGCAAAGAGAGGCCATTGTCCTCCTGCTTTAATATTAGCTGAAAAGCCTTCTGCTGTCTATAGAGTTCTTGCAAATATAGTTCATTACTTGTTTGTTTCCTCAGCTATACCTGGCTGAATAACAGCAAGAATGCCCCCAGAAAGGACTTTATTTTAATATTTCTCATGATAAAATTAAATCCAGTCACAGAGCACATTACAGGACAATATGTCTGCAGGCAGGCCTCTTACTGTACTTTCATGGTTACTTAGAATTGTGAAAACAAGCAGAAGAGTTGTCAGGATATAAACAGAAAAGCTTTTTCTCGTCTAAGTAGATGAGGTTCTTTCCAACCCCCTCTGATCCCTTTTATATACAGAATTAGTGTTGGCAGGAATCAGCACAGAAATTTTTGGCTATATTAAAACCTTTACAGCATTGTGAAACTTTATGTTATCATCCACACCTTGGGATTAAGAGCGAAGGGCATTTGGGGGGACTTTTTTTGGATGCAGAGATTTTCATGTGCACAAACACATGTTCTTCCTGGGTGAAATGAGAAGCAGGGGGAAAATAAGAAAGACGAGGATGAGTTCTGACCCAGTTAAAGCTCTGCCAGTGCTCAGAGGTTACGGTTTGCTCTGGTTTTATTTGTGTGGCATCCTCCGGACCAACGGAGACAGAAGCAGACAGAGGGAAGATTCATGAAAGGGGGGCTGGTGGAAGAAATGAGGATCACCACGTTCTGTGTTTGTCAACAAAGTTTCCCCTCCAGCTGTGATGGTGCCCTGGTTAGATTTTTCCACACTCGTGCACCACAGAGATCCAGTAGTTGGATTGCGGAGACCTGATTCCGACTGTGCATCTAACAGAAGTCATGAGACGGAGGTCAGGGTGGGCTGTGGAGCATATAAAGGAATTTGATATCAGAGACAAGGAGTCAAAGACATGACCTTTCCCCAAATATTTTAGGAAAACATAAAGTAGGCAGCCCAGTGGAAACTACAGCTAGAGCCAATGCAGGAAGTATCATCTCCAGATGTAGGGCAACAGTATGAAGGCAGGTGGTCGATGGCTGTGTAGCACATCCAACTCTCACTACCCATCCCAGACTGGCAATAAAATATACACTTTATGTTTTTTTCTTAATCTTGAATAAGTGTGTTAGTTTCCTTAGCCTAACCATTAATTGACAATATTTTATTTGCCACCACAACCTTTAACCGAAACCATACCACCAATTATTCCATCTTATTTCAATGCAAGTCTCCTTCAAAAATAATCTAAGGGAAACTGTAAAGGGGCAAAATCAAAATGTCCTTATTTCACTGTATATATTTAAAATGACCAATGCATTACGACCAACGTGGTCTTCAACAGGGTCACTGTCACCAGCACAGATGGATGACTGAACAGGCTTACCACACAGGTCCAAAGGCCCAGGAACCTCGTGTCAGGGGTCTTCACTTGAAAAATGTTACTCAAATTAACACACATACCAACCAGGAAGAGATTTAAAAATACCACAAAGAGATGCATAGAAACCTCAAAGAGACACATAAAACACAAGTAGACTCAAAATAACTGCAAAGCTACACAAAATGACCTCAAAGAGACACAAAAGGACCTAAGTAAGGCACAAAATTACATCAAGTTTAAGAACTTTAAGAAACTACCCCAGTTAGACAAAAAAATGTTAAATTACAGTTCTGATGCAGGACAGGTTGTATAGAGATACTGACCCCAGATCAATACCTCTGTTATATTCTAAACTCGTCTTTTTAAAAGTCTGATTTCTCATAAACGGTCAGTCATTCCGGGGCTTTATCACCAGATCAGTGTCAAATGAGACATGACACTTTTTGGGGAAAAGTGGGCAGGCCGCAGCAGTTCCACCACTTCAGCACAAAGTAACTCCTGGAATGTGTCGAGAGTAATAGCCTGATGATGTTAAAAGTGTCTGCGGGTGTTTTTTTCCTCGTTAAAGTCATGTCGGTTAAGAGGAGGGGAGGGAGAATTCACTCTTCAAAAAGTGGTTTGTCATTTTTGTGGTGCGCTGCACTCAATTCTATTTGTTTCTCATTTGAGCTCTTCTGGGAAACCACAAAGCCCAGAGATGTCCGAGACTACAAACTGCAGCGCCTATACTTTGTGTCTTGTGGCTGAAGCTGAAGGCCGACTTCTGATGAAGATACTGGTGAACTGAAATCAATCAATATCCCATAAAAACATGTCTTCTGTGACACCATGTACAAGCTCATAACACACGGTTTCTCTGTGTACCACAAATGGAATCGTATGAATGGAAAAATCCTCAGAATTCTTCCAGTTAATCAAATTAGACAAATACAAATAACCTCCCTTTTTATTTAGATTAACTAAGTACAGTAAAGCCACTGTGATTGCAGGAAATTGCTTTTTTTTTTTGAAAAGAGGCATATTTTTCCATGACTGCTGAGCGTCTTCTCTCCAAAGGTGGATTGCATTGAGACCTGTGCTTAGAACAGTTCCAAAAGCAGAAGTATCCATGTAAATTATATCTGATATTCGTGCGCTCTGCGACCGTGAAAGGAGCAGAGCATGGCTGCCTGTCAGAATGTGTCCTTGGAAGAGGCCCGGGTCAAATAATTTTAGTCTCGGCATATGTTTTAACCTGGATGGAGCTCAGGAATGATGGAATTTGCTGTATTAAGATGATTAAAACAGAGTGAGGTGGTCAGTCTATGAAAATGAATAAATTATTAAATTAACATAATTTGGCTGTTAATTTTGCACCCAAAACAACTAAGCCAGACTTTTGTGTGTAAAGAAATGATAATTTAGACAGTACTTGCACAGAATGTTTTTAGAAACATGTTCTCATCCCAACTCATCACATTTTGCAGCTCTGTCAGTGGACATCCGTGTCTACATGTTCAGAGTTAGGTATCATTCTCTGTCTGTTATTTACACTCCGGGGTGTACATCGCTACCATGATGTCAACAAATGCACATGGTAAGATGACACTGCACGTGCTTGTGTTTAGGGAATAACAACACATGCAACAACTGCACAGATGGTTAGGTTTAGGGAAGGGGTCAACAGATCTGTGTCGGCGTTTTATTTCAATAATCACTGATAAAATTAAGTCATTAAAAAGTGAAAAGAAAGTGTAAGCATGGAAGGAACTTTAGGTACTATTTTTTTTCAGTTTGTACTTAAATTTTCACTTGACTTAATAAAAAGGTTGCTGAGAACTTGACGTATAAGATGTTGAACATGTCGGTTTTAATTTAACATTTGCTAAAGGTATTTAAACAAAGTTTTGTTTTGAGGTTTGTTATATTCCAAAGGTAAGGTATAAAAAATAACATCACATTTAAACGGTAGGTAAATACCGGACTCCTGCATCAAAGTACGTGTTTGTGGGACCCGTCCGCCCTATAGGTGCCCTTGCACTTCTTATGTTATATCATTACCTTATAACCTGGCACCGTCCTGACATAGTTTATGCAAATGTGGCAAATGTGTCAAGTTCTGTCCGGCCAGGTTCTCAAGTGGTGTGTGTACCGGATGGACGCAGCAGGTGCCATCTGGCTGTCCCCTGGTGTATAGTAACACCGCCACCTGTTCTGTTCACTCAGTGCTGTCCAATGGAGCTCTATGCACACGTGAAAGGTGCCTTTTGGTGTCACACACTGACAGAGTGGCGCTATTTGACAAGTTCTTGATGAGAACGGTCTGGGTTGGCAGGTATTAAAGGGGCAGTAAAGGTCACGGTAGGCTTAAAATGAACTAGTTTGTACAAAGAATTGTTCAACCACATCTAAAGTGTTTCCACCTGTTCTAAGAGGCCACAGTCAAAATACAATACATAGTAGAGAGAGGGATACGCTTTTTCTCTTAAGAAGCACTCTTCACTTTTCAAAAAAGAGGTAGCTGTTTAAAGAATAAAACCCAAACCCTGTCTGCTTTGTCACCTCAGCACACCTGACCAATGGATGTTTGAAAATGTTTTAATAGATGTCCCCCAATTTTAACATTGGAAAGACAATGTAATACTGAAGCATACTGATACATTGATTCTGCCTGGATTTCATTTCATTCACTGGGAACTGAATGTGAGCTTCGACAGGGAGCCAGTGCAGTGACAAGTGGAGCATGGCGAGAAAACGTAAGTCGGTTGACGGGCAGCAGCATTGTGGATTCTCTGCAGAGGTCTGCCCCTTTCACTGATTATCTCCAATTTCTGTCAATTTCTGACTAATTTTCCCTCCATCATCAGCCGCAGCTGAACATGTCAAGCCATGAATAAGGTGAGCACATTCATAAGTGGTCTCCATCAGATGGGAGCGCAATCTTTTCCGAGTCTGTTTGAGGTGATGAAACAGGATGAACGTTGGATGTACGAGCAGAAAAAAAAGTCTGAGGCAGTTTAACCCAGTCTGGTGCATATGGCAGCTATCTGGCTTAATTGCCAGGGATTTCCATTGCTTTTTAGCAGTTTAATCATCTCTCGCCGATTTTTGTGGGCCATCTGGAAATGATATGCTCTCAATTAACTCTCCTCTTCCCCGTTCAAGGTTTTAAGACTTTGTTCCACTTTGAAGTTGCTTCCAGGCCTACAGCAGACTGAAGCTTTACTTCAGCTTCACCTAGGCCGTGATGCTGAAACTCGCAGACGCAGGAGCTGCTGCTACTACTGCACATCACTTATCTTCTGGCCTAATTCTCCCTCCTCTCTCCCTCGGTCTCACTTTGTTTCGTGAACCTGGTCCTCATTACCCCTGCAAGTGGAAAATGGCGAATGATTGAATAACTGTTGGATGAAATTTGGAGCGGGGGCATTTTTCATTCACTGTTGACAGGTAGTGACGCTTCTTGCAGGAAAGCGTGCAGGTTGAGACGTCAGGGCTTGATATTGTTGTGCCAGCAGACCTGGTTCTGTTCGGATCTCGGTCTGTGTCTCCCCGGAGGACACCTATAGAACCCCTGCATAGTGAACAACTCTTTCAATCACTGTTGTGCCAGCATGTGTAATTCAATTCCAGATGTGAGAGTCTTTGAAAAGCGATGCAGTTTTACACTTTATAAAGTAGGTCATTTAACACAAAGCCAATATGTGTAAACAAAGGTGAAAAATGACTCGTATCTGCCACCCTCGAATAACAAATGAGAGCAAACTGCAAAAAGCTCATAAAAATTAATTAACTTCATGAGGACGGAAAAAGTGATGGATGTTTTGCTTTGTTGCGTTTCAGTCTGCGGATCCTCGCCAGGGCTATAATTTGCATCCTCGCAGTCATGTTTATTTAGGAGCAGATGTTTTATTGAAATTCAGGGCAATGCAAAGCTTCCATCCATGCAGTCTTCTTCAAATCCATTGTCCCATCGGAACCTTATAAATAAATGAGAGAACTTTGTTTTTGTCTGCGCGCCCGTATGTACACGTTTGGAACACATGTGTGGGATGCAGAGAAAATCAGACTTTTGGGTATGAAGTCACATGGCAAGGAGCTAGCTAGGTGATGGCAGAGGGCCAGTTTTCCACCTTATGATGAGAACCATGTATCTGGTGCAACACGTGCAGAGGAAGGTATGGTGTCAGAGAATACCAGCACTGCTGCATCATCCCGACCACCTCAGCTGTCCATGATCCGACTTCTTTACCTCCATCTCTATTATTCCTTTTTTTCCCCCACCCTTACCTCCTGCACTCCTCCTCACCGTCTGTCGGCCTCCATATGTGAAGCTAAAAGCAGGTCAGGGGGAGTCTGGGTAGGCTTTGTTTGTGCATGGAGGTGAGCATGTCACAACAGGATTGAATACTTCCCGTGGTCCTTGACACTCCATAGGGCCCCCTGTTTCCCTCAGCTCTCTGTTTAGATAAGGGGCCTCCCACCCTCCTTTTCAGGGGCCCCCAAGCACTTACAGCTGAGATGCAGGCGGGAGTGATTATTTGGACGGGGAGACGTGCACGTGCACAGCCCTCCCCCTAACTTTTATACTTGCAAACTCGCCAGCTCAGCAATGTGAATCCCCAGTCCTCCCATTGTAACCTCGGGGCCCTTTTTCTTTGATGCCACAAACAAGTTATTGTTTATTTACTGCAGGTTTTATTGCAGCGTAAAGCATTAACTCAAGTCTGGTGGGATTACCTGAGTGAGGTGGCTATAAATGTGAAGAAAACGACCCCGGTGGGTTGAAAGCCCGCAACTCTGTGAGGTGTTTAATTCTCACCCTTCTCATGTTATTTATAGGACCTAAGTCACTCAAGAGAGAAAGTTTTAGCTTCAACATTTAGCTCCCAGGAACTAGGACAAATAAAAGCAGTTTTATTCTCAGACAAAACGACAGACTGTTCGGAGGAAAACATTTCACACTATATTAAAAAGGAAAAAGAACATTTGGTCAAAAACAATCTGCATATTGTAAGCAGAGACATGTAATTGCAACATATTTCAACTGATCCAAAGCTTTCTGCTTTTCATCTAATAGCTGAACATGACTACAGCTGGGTTCAGCATTTGTTGGGTTCATGGATACAACTTTCAAAAAGATGTTTATGTATACATAAGTGAACCCTTGCATAGGAGTAGATTTGGGGGAGAATGCAGGGTTTATGTTCCTCAATATTTAGTACGTGTAGTAGTAGTAGTAGTAGTAGTAGTAGTAGTAGTAGTAGTACATTTAGGGTTTCAGCTTTGGTACTAACCCTAACCCAACGTAAGCATGAGAGCAGCTGAGGACTTTTAATTTGCCAAATTAAAGACATTTACACCACAAATGAATGCAGAAAAAGCACAAAATGGTGCAAAAAAATGACCAGAATGCTAGATATCAACTGTTTGGCTGCCAAACCCCCTGTGTCAAATGTGCCTCCCTGCCAATGATAAAACGAAACCTACACCCTTTGAGCCTTGCTTCCACAAAAAAAACAAGGCAATGCACTGAAATGTAGCACATTTCATTCCAGGTGGAAGCACAATGTGCTCCACAAAGTGCGTGGTGCAAGTTGCAGGCACAAACTGTCAACTGACCAATGCAATCAAATCCATTAAGACCTAAAAACAAAAACTCATAAAATAATAATTAAGATGAATAATAAACCAATAAAAGATAAAAAGACATGCGAGTCTGTACTGATAAATTGTTCAAATTAAATAAAATAATAACACTAAAGGTAGACCATTAAAAGATGATAATATATATGAATTGAAATGAATCAAAGAACTAAAAATAGAATAAAATCAGATAAAATGACCCATTAAAGATGATAACACACAAGTAGAACAAAAAATATGAACAAATAATAGATGAACAAGAAAAAACAGTAAAAGTAAAAGCACACCAGAAGTTAAAACCTATAAAAGATATAGAAAAACAAGAAATTAAATGCACACCAGAGTCTGAGTGTTATCAAGTAGGCCATCACATTATGTGGTGTATACAGAAGCTCTTTTAAGCTCACAAGATCAATTTGAAATACTGGGGGAAGCACGAGCCCATATCACAGGATTTAAGCCCAGACTTCAGAGTTCAAAACAAATTTTCGAGATTAAGAGTAAATCTTCTGTCTTTAGTGTTATTAAGAGCGTTCGTCTGTCACCAAGACTGTTGTGATCCCATCTTAAACCTGTCTGGAACCTCTGTGAGAATGTAAAGCTGCTCCGATCTCAATCTTAACTTTAAAAAAACCACAAAAATCTGGACTCGGTCGGTTCAATAACTGAGAAGTGGTGACAGAATCCTAAAATGTATGTGTGTGCTACTATGATTTACACTAATTGCGTGACTCTTAAAGTCCAAAGATATGACCTTAAAGGATTATTTGGTTTTTTTTATGGTTTTCTCAGCTGAAAAAAATAGGAAAATACTTTATTAACAAGACAACATCTTTAGCATTTAACTCACTATTTCAGCAGAGTTTGAAAAGTAGGCTGTTTAAAGTCGTACTGAAATAGCCATTTTTCTTGCTGTCAGTGGTGTTCCTGCAGTACCTCCTCTGTTCCTGTTTATATAAAGTAGATGAAACACATATACAACAATGGGGTCAAATTTAGAGATTTATGCATGCAGGCACATTCCCATTAAACTCAATATTTGTTGTGGCAAAATAGAGGATCCAATCCCACACCACAAATAGTAAACAGTTGTTGAGAAAGCCCTCTCACAGCAGTCTCACATATCCTGAACGTGCAGTTGTTCCACTCACACAGAGTAGCCTGATACCCACTTTGATGAAAACTGTAGTTTATTAATGAGGAATTGCTTCGATAGCCATGACTCAGTGTGTTTGGACTATTTTATAACTGCATGATCTCCAGGCACTTCCATAATGTATCTAACACACTGGCAGAACTAATTTTAAAAATGTTTTTTAAATACCAGGGTTCCCACACATTTTCATGGACAAAATTTTAAAACCTTTCCATGACTGTTCAAACAAAATTTCAGCATCCCACATAATGTGTTTATGAACATTAAGAAATTTGACAATTCAACAATGTTTTCTTTTTCTGGCTGTGATAAATGGTGTAATTTGGGCAATTTTAAATAAAGCATGGCTTTCAAAAATTTAAGAAAAATAAAACAAAAACAAATTTTTAAAGTTTTATATAAAAATCACAAAAATATTTTAAATTATATTATTTTAAATTGTTCTGTAAAAAAAAAAAAAAACAGAAGAAAAAATGTTTTAAAGAAAACATGCCTTCCCAACCCATGGGCCTGCAATTTTTTTAATATATCACTGTAATCTTACATTAATATTTATATATATATTCAAATTATTACACAATCCACATTTCCAAGGTGTTTTTCTAGTTCCATGACTTTTCCAGGCCTGGAAAATGTGATTGTTAAACAGGTTTTTCATGACTGTGGAAACCCCAAAATACTTTGATTATTGTCAAAGGAGTTATTGATCTTTAAAACTGCCCCAATCCTCTTAGAGAGAGGTCAGAGATCAGGGTCAACAACACCACCGTATAAAAATATGACAAGTATATATATATATTTATATATATATACACATATAAGTATATATATCTAACAAATTACTGCCCCACAAATGGCGCTGTCACATTACATACTTAACGTAACATATTATGAATTGTGGTGCATGACTTTTGTTCATGTTAAGTACAAACAGTCCATGAGAACCAGCTGATAACACCACATCTGGGAAACCAAAATAACTTTATGGTCATTAACATGCATTGAATTAAATAAATATGAACTTTAAAACAACACGTGAGCCTGAGTATTAAATTTAACATAAGACTTTTCCAGTAAGATCCAAATTAAACTGCTTTTTCAAGAGTGACCCTTCGTACAACTGGGTGTCATTAAACAGATATGACGAACAGAATATGTCCACCTGAGCTGCTGCGGAAAGCCAACACGTTCCACAGATTCCTGCCTGGTTTGAAAAAAACAGAAAGAAAAAGAAAAGAAAAAAGATCATTTGTGGATAATTGCAACCACATTTTCAAGACGCACTCCAGTTCTTGGATGACCGACGAGATGTCTGATCAGACGAAGACAGAGTGATGGGTGAAACAAAGGTAAAGCAACTCCATTCTGTCATTAAATTTAAGAGGCTTTAATCTGTTTGAGTTTTATTTTATAGCTTGCGGTGGAACAACGGCCTTCCAGTCTTTCTCTCTTTCACTCTTATCTCTCTCTCACATGTTATATGGATGAAAGGATGTACCATAACAGCCTGTAAGAGCGAGCTTATTCCCCTAGCCATCTGGCTTCAATGAAACGGTCCGATATGTCAAGAGTCCAATGGGTTTGTTTACCGACTACCGAAAAGGCCAGTCAGCAAAAGCGTCCAGTTCAAGAATCACATTATTGTCACGTCTCATTATACAGTAAATTCCTGAGGAGATAATCACAATTCAGCAGCAGTAAACACATTGCCAAAAAACACATTACTTTTCTGTGTGAGTTTTGTGGCACTGATGTGGGTCATTTCTGAAAGTTTAATCAAATTTGTATTAGTTTTGCAATGTTGAATGTCCAGCAGTTTTGCGAAATTCAAAATTAAGCAGAGGATTTTTAGAAAGACTAGAACAAAGCCCTAAGGTATTCCAAAATGAGACGGTAAAGACAGCCCGTTCTCAATCCAAAGTTGTCAAATACTGCCATTTTTGCGATCCCAACCCCAAAAGCCACCTTTGGTAGCTGTATGATACACTGCCGGAGAATCCAGCTGGACAGAACTGCCTACAGTGTTATGATCCGCTGCCGGACAGCCACGTGGCACCTGCTGCCGCAGCATGATAGACGGACATGCTGCGTCAGTTGAGAATGCAGCAGGATAGAACCTGTTGTGTCTGCATGATATGCTGCTGGAGGGTGTCAGGTTAAAAAGCTGAACAAACGCTGGACTTTCATGCAGAAGTTCAGTGTCCATTTCTTGTCTGAATGTGATGTTTTTTCTACATCTTACTATGTGCCCCTTTTTCCATCAGTGCCCTTGTTGCATAATCCTAACCATGTGCTTTTGTTGACGTTCTGGCGTTGGCTGTGATGTGCTTTTGTTGCCTGAACATAACCACGTGCACCGTAATCCCACCATGTGCTTGAGTTCACATCGTGGTAGCAGCATCCGGGAACCTCAACAGCAGACACAAAAGGATACCTAGAGCGTAATATGTGGACACAGAAGTTCAAGGTAAAGCAGCAACATGTGATGACTTAGGATGAGACTATGCTGGTAAAGACTAATTTACTAGGATAGATAGACAATTTAGGGCCAAGCTCCATGCATGCAAAGATAAACAGTAGAAATATGTAGGATATGATGTTGTGCACATGTGCAATTACAAACGTGTATACAGACACGTGAGCACCCAAACAGAATCCAGGTGCTTTTCAAGCCGTTGTCAGGTTTTCAGTGTCGTCCGTGGTTTCAGTCATCACACACTGGGGCTCAGAGGTCCTTGAGCAAATACCTCACAAAACCGACTGCTCCTCCACAGTCCATGTGGATGCAATTCTTGGGTATTTAGAGCGGAAAGTCTCCACAGGGCTACTGGAGGAGAAGTCGAAAATTAAAACACGGCGCGTCACATCTCCCGTGCTAATTAGCAGTTAGAAGTCCCTCGTGTCTACTGTTTGACAGCGGATAGTAAACAGAGACACCCTTTGTTGCGCGTCCAGATTGTCTGTTAGCCGGGATGTAGGGTGTCTCTGGACATGTGGAGATACAAATTTGTCCTCTTTCAGAGCTTCAAAGTACGTTCCATTCATCCCATCTCTCACTGGCAGAGTGCAGTGAAGCGTAAATGAGGTTATATTCAGAGGATCAAACCAAAGGGACAAAGGGAAGACAAAAAAAAAAAAAAGCTGTGGCTCGTTGTTGTGTCTGGGACGCCTGCTATGCTGATGAGCTGTACTCACATGACCCTGAACTCTAGAGGACCTCACTTTGATCGGGCTTTGTGCCGGCAGTCAACTTGTCTGTGACCTTTTGACCTTTTCTCACAAACAGCTGTTTAGTTGTCAAAGCCCAGTCAGTTTCTGCCAATTCACTTAATCTATACCAGGCCTCACCCTTGATCCTAAAGTTATATAGGGTAGTCTGGGAAAATACAGCCTCACTGTGTGTTTTCCTGCTTTGTCCTATTTACAAGAAGCCGAGAAAGGCATCCATCCACTGGCCCTGCCATCAGCCCCATAATTCAACCCACAGTCAGGGCGTCTAGCTCACTCCCACCCCTCTGTCCCACCACTGTGACCTTGTTCTAACTTGTTTGTATCATCTCTTCATGCCTGTCTCCCCTCTTTCATCTTATCTGTCCATTTGTCCAAGTTTTGTCATTCTGGTCTAAATGTGGGTCTCTGGGTGGAGCTCCTCACCTTCATTTCCCCTCTCCTCTCCCTTTCTTTCCACCAATCTGTCCCGAGGGAATCCATTGTGTTATTTTCCTCACAAACATATTCCGGGCGAGTCTTTAAAACCTCAGTAAATATTTTCCGCTCTATAAAAGAGAATCAAGATTGGATCTGTGAACGAGTGTTTGAGACAAGGGAAAGAATACAGTCAAGTGGGACAAATAGCAAGACACAGGGAGGGCTTTTTTTCATGATGATGCTTCACTAGTAGGTGACTCCAACGCCAAGACTCTACCATGCAAAGTAGGAGTATATATTAGCAACATCCAGAAATGCTGCTGACTTGTCTGGGTCTGAAATCATCTGATTGACACACAGTGGAAAACTGTGCTGTGGTCTGATAAGTCCCCATGTCAAATTTGTTTTTGGAATTCATGGACATCATGTCCTCTAGGTTAAAGAGGAAAAGGACAAGCCACTTTTTTACCAGTTCAAAGTTCAAAAGCAGGCACCTGTGATGGTATGGGGGCAAGTTAGTGCTCATGGCATCATGGGTAACTTTCACATTGTAAAGGTACCATGAATGTGCAAAGGTACATACAGGTTTTGGTGCAACATATGCTACCATCCAGATGACGTCTTTTTGAGGGACGTCCCTGCTTATTCCAGCAAGACAATGAACCACACTTTGGACGTGTTACAACAGCATGACTGTAGTAAAAGAGAGCAGATATCACACTGGCCTACCTGCCACTGAAAATGGCAGCAGAGCGCCTGGACTTTTGAGCAACTAAAATCATAGATAAAGCAAAAATGGGAAAGAATTTCAAGCTTCAATAATGAGTGTCCTCAGTTCAAAAAACCTACTGAGTGTTTTAAAAGAAAGAGTGATCTAACACAAAAGTAAACATGCTCCTGTCCAAACTTGTTTGGAACATGCTGCAGGCATCAAATACAGAAAAGGTGTATATCTACAAAAAATAAATGAATAAATAAACAAAGCGTATTAATTTGAACATTAAATATCTATTTGTCTTTGTTATGTAACAAATTAAATATAGTTCAAAAAGAATTTCCAAATCATTGCATTTTGTTTGTATTTAAGTTTTAAACAGTGTCCCAACTTTTTTTAAGATTTATGTTGTAATGAAAGAGAGAGACAGTTAAGTGTTTGATATTGATAGTACCTATCCATAGCAGTATGGCAACACCACTTGGACAAAATTCCAGCAGAGTTGCAGAAATACTAGAACCAGAGGTGATATTAATAATGGGAATTTGTTAAGTTTATTTATGGTCATGATTACATTGGTTAAAGCTTATTTTGGATGGCAGTGCCTGGTTGCCTGTAGAAACATAGCATTTTTTAACTTACATTTTTATCAATAAATTTGAATGATATTGAAGTGACTGCCCTGGGTGCCTCCTTCTCATTTGATGTTTGGCTGGAGACAGAGCTACCTGCCATGAATGAATGGGCTACACAGAGCAGTCCTTGTTCCTGTAAGTCTGTGCATCAGCTCTTTTTTTTCCTCCTTTAAACTCATATTCCTGTCAGGGGCCTCCCATATGTGCTGTGCAATGTGTGCTTTGTCAAGAGAGACTAAAAGAAAAAGAGATAGATCTTCAGAGAAGGTGCAAGCTCTCTCTTTTCACTGTCCTGCCTCCCTTAACGCTGAGTCCGCACATTTCCCCCCTGCTTCAGATTGTAATGGAAAGTTCTGGAAAGGCTGTAATGGAAGAATAAGCTCAACAAATTTGACACTTAAGTCCAGGCACTAATTGAAGGAATGCAGTCAAGGCAGAGAGGCTGCATTGTTTTTGACACTGATTTAAAGTAAAGAGTGGCTACTGTTACTTTAGCAATTAAGATAACAGAAAACTTGGCAGCAAAGATGTCAGTGAAGTGATTGATCCAAACTACTAGATAATGTTACTCTAATGTTTAAAGTCCTTGCACTGTATCACTTTCTCGCCTGTCTTCCAATGTGTATTATACCTGCTGCCTTTGTGTTTAAATCGTGACTTGAGAGGATTGTCTGTTGGAGCATTGCACGGCTTTCTCTGCCAACCTCCACTTTCAGTCCAAAAAACTCTGCATTCCAGCGTCTCTGCAACCCTGCTAAACGTCCAGCTTCCAGCACTCAGAAAAACGTGAGCAAAATGAAGCTCTCTCTATTGATTTTTCTTCCCTTTCCCGGCATCCTTCTCGTGTCAAGATGTTGGCTCTCGGGTTTACGCTGAGGTGCCCAGCCGAGGTGCCCAGCCAAAGGTACAGGTCAATTTTTCTGTCAGTCAGGATAATAATAACTGCAAAGCTCCATATATGGAGCGATTCAAGGCTGCGCTGTACATCCGTGCAGTTTTCTGGAAATGCTGAGACATTTCAGGAAGCTCTCAACTTACTAACTATGTGACACTAACTTGTTGAGGTTTCAAATGAGGCCTCATTTTCAATTGAAAATTGCTGCTCGAGTGGCAATTCTTCAATGGTTTCACAAGGTTTATAGTGGATGGTATATAATATCTCACAATCATGATGGAGCGATCAAAGAACTGGAAAGTTTCCAGCCCCAACAACACCCCTGATTATTGATCTTTGTCTAACCTTTGACCTCAGGTTTAAAGAAAATTAAAGGCTCCAGTCACTACTCAGCACAAGTGGTCAAGTCTCTAAAGGATTAGATATAATATAAGCAGACTCCAGTCAAACGGAACAATCACACTTTATTTGGGCAGTCCAATCCCAAAAAGAGAATTATTCCATGGCCACGGAAAATACTTCTGTCTGATTTACTGGCAGGCATCCCTTAATATCATATGTCAGGACCGCTTGTACATAATTGCAGTCAACAGCTTAAATCCATGTGCAGGCTACTGTATTAAAGGGGCAGTTCACCTCAAAATCAAAAACATATCATTTTCATGTTCTCTGTATTGCTATTAATCAATTTAGATGTCCACCTTCCCTCCAGTATATTGGACCTAGATGGCACTTCTTGACCCAGTTATTCAAGTTAATCCACAGACTTTGTTGTGAGTAGTTTATGTGAAAGATAAGAAAATAAGCATTAAATTTGCCGTAAGTAGCTTTGGAGAAACATAACTGACTATTGGGTCTCATTCTCAAGTCGTCAAATACCACAGTTTGGGGTTGGTGATTTTGTCCGTCTACAACCCCAAGTATCAATTCGCTTGGTTCTCCAGAGTTACACTCAAGAGCTTAAACATCTGTGTTTAGGTTAATCTCAGGGTTTGTTTTATGTTTAAAAAACTTGTCTTAGCTAGCAGGGAACGTTCCCACAACTTTAGTTAACATTACCCATAATTTGCAATAACGTTTTAAAGAAAATTTTTTAATCTAATGTGTAAAGAACGTTTCAGGATGTTTGTCATTTCAGATAATGTTCCTTTAAGGTTAAATGCTAATTAAGACATAATGTTTTAACTGCAACACACAACAGCAGGATGTTTGCATGATGTTGAGAGGTGACAGATCAGAGAATGTTCTTTTGTAAAACGTTCCCACAATGTTACATGAGAACAAAGGAAGAACATTTTAAAAGCAATATTCAGATCATGTTATTGAGGACTGAGATTACAGACTGTTTTTAAGAAAATATAATGTAATATGATACATTAACAACCAAAAAACATTTTTAACATTTTTGGTGTGTAAAGAGAATGTTATCCTAACTTTAAGAAGACTGTTATGGGAACTAAAAGAAAACTTGCCGCTGAAAACGTTACTACTTGCATTGTACCATTCTCATAATATTTTTAGAATAAAAATAGCTAGTTGGGGTAGCAGTTCAACAAAGGTAAGAATTACAGTTACATAAGATGTCGTGAGAAGACACACATGACCCTTTGTTGAAAAGCTAGATTTTAAAATCAGATAATAGGATGAAAAGGATGTGCTTGTCCAAAAGGTGTTAATACTCTATTACGCCTTTAATGTATACAACATAAAATTATATAAATATTGGACTTCCTGGTCTTAATTTTCTCAGTTTAACAAGGCCTAAGTTTAGAAAATTAATGGTTTATATCGCACAGAATGAGACCTAATGGATATCTGTGGCTGAACCTTTCCCCTCCCCACTCTTTTGGAAAGAAACAGGCGGGCCCATATGACTCCAGTTATCTCAGATTCTTGGTTCATGAAAGGAGAACTTTTGTTTCACATTCTTGAACATGATGGGTTTATTTCAACCGGCACTCAAAGAAAAATACACAGGAGGAAGTGTGTTTCGGACTTAATGCCATGCACTCTCTCGCAAAGAAAAGATTCAGGGTTTGTGGGCACGTGTGTGTATATACATGTGTGTCTGCATGTGACTGCATTGTAATTTGTGGGCTGAATATTGAAATAACACAAAAGCAGATTATAAAGGCTGGTTTATGAAGTGATAAATCATCTGTATGGAAACTGTGCTGTTATATTTGTGACCATAACTTATCAAGGTGATCAACAACAAGGTGCCTCAAATTTCACGACTTTCTGTCCGATCTGGAGTCAAGATTGGAGCCAGAAATTGTCAACAACTGTTAAAAGATGGAAATTGAAGGAGTAGAGCACATTATGCAAGATGTTTTGACTAGAGCTTTTGCACAATAACCTCAACATTAATCATTGACATCACTAAAGTAGATGAATAACAGACAACTACTTTATTTTATACAAACTAACTTGTGCCTGCAACTTGTATTTCCTGTTTCACAATTCAAAGCTTGCCTCTGGCTGACCGAGTTTCTCAACTGGACATAATTTGTGGTCGCTAGGAGACTGTGGGTGTTTCTCAGCACATTCACCTCCGGAAAGTGTGAAACAATGACTGGAAGAGTGGCACTGCCCACTGTTACTGACCAGGGAGATGAATCACACCGATATTACTCAGCCCTCGTTGCTTCCCCTTTTGCTTCCGAATGAGCCACAACGTCATTAACAAGCTTAATCAAAAAAGCCCCTTTTCCTGTCCAAGCCATCCTCATCCTCTGCCCAGCTCCTCCTCATGGAAATGGAGGTTGGTGTGCAGGTACGATGAGATCAAGTTTGGCGTCACTGGTGATGTCAAAGGGGAAGCTGTGGTTGGACAGCACCTCAGGGAGAGGGGGTATTTCCTTCTTGTGGTTTTGGTTCATATGCCAATTTTAGAGATGATTCTTACATCATTACAAACAAATAAGTAATTGGGGAAGTTAGCAAACTGGTGATACTAAGAAGGATTTCCCCTCTGTGTGTTTTTGTCTATTTCTTGGGAATTGTTCTTTTTTCTTATGATTGAAAAGGGAACATGAATCTGGAAGCTAAGTATGAGAAAAGACCAGATTGTATATAAAGATGGACAATGCGCCCCCACTTATCCCTGCTATGCTGAAGAGAGGCTAAAATGTCAGAGGTACAAGTGTTTCCATCTTGCAAGGATAATGTCATTAGGAGCCTGCAAATGCGCAGCAGCAATATCCACGGTGGGGGGGATCCCGCCCAAACACCCGTCTGACTAGTCGTGAGCAGCTCCATTGAATGCAAGCACATGGGTTGGCTGACACAGCTGTCAATTATGGCAGAAAAGCCCCCTTTGTATAATTTAATAACTCATCAAAACCGAACTTCATATCATAAATATCATAAAAATAAACACTTGAACAAACATCAGGGTGATGAGAACTTCCTTCAGTGACAGAAATCATCTTTGGGAGAAATGTATGTATTTGGTGTGCACTTTAAGTTTTTTAGTTTGGACTATGTCTATTCACTAACCTGGAGGGGCGGGCCTTAGGACCTGCGCTGTAGTCAGACACCAGGGCTCCAGATTGAATAACCTCACTTTGGGGGAGCTGTGATGTCGTCCATCTTTATATACAGTCTATGGAAAAGACAAATACAATTATGTTTTATAACAACCCAGTTGACAGAAAAAAAAATAGCATTGTATGTTTCTGCAAAACATTTATATGTGTCATTTTCATGTCTCATACGTATTGTAAAATTTCTCTAAGGTGACGCAGTATATGAGTTTTCTTTGTCAGCGGGATGCCTGCCAGGCTGCAGACTGCTGTTCAAAATTAGCAAACACCCTAACCCATTGTGATGTCTCAAATCACTGTGTTTCCCAATGTGTTTTAAAGCAACCCGTCACTGTTTTTCCAACGGGATTGTGCGCCCAAAAAACAAGTATTTTAAGCCAAAGTATGATATTTTCCTAACCATAACCAAGTGAGAGATGCCAAAGCTGCAGTCAACTTTTCAAGACCATCAAACAACAAAACTGGTTGTGATTTAGCAAGTCATCGCTGTATCAAAGTGGGGTATTTCAAGCCAATGCATGATCATGGTTCATTTTCTTTGCATTGCATTGTTAAAACATAAGTTTCAATGTTTCAGCTCCATAATATTATACAAAAATAACAACAAACACTGCCAGACTTTTTTTCCTGGCAATCCTGGCACTCTGTAAACCAATTATGATAAGTAGTTCTTATGGTCAGTCTTGCGTCCAAGTTTTTTGTTCAAAAACTCTGTCTGGGCACCGATAATATGGCTTTCATAGTAGCTTCAGCTCTTAATTTCTTCAAGAGATGTTGGAGCATCCTCTATAAAACTCTCTCTCCTCTTTATCACCCCCTCTCTCACTTTATTTGTCTCTAAAGGGTAAAGTGGTTGGGTGACTCCATTAGTATTCTGACTTTCCCTGGGAAATGGTCTCATAAACAGCTGGGAGCCACAGCAGGGACCTGCACATCATGGTCTCTCATACCAGCACAATATGTGTGCGTGACTTCATATGGCATCACAAACTAAAGGTTTTCTATTCTGTAACTCACATATGTTTGCACTAAATAAGCAGATACTAAGTCACCTTTATTAATGCGGGAACCGGTTGCGCGTGAATGCTAATGTTGTTGGTGTTTTCATTGTGAGACACCCAAGTGTGCACAGCAGGGCAGCTCACTAAGCACAATGTATGACGTAGTTCAGGCACTACGTGCTTGAGTCACAAAAAAAGAAGAATGTCTTAAAATCTATGTGACATTTCCCTCGCCAGGTATTCACGTCATTAAAGTAATCATCCACTAGAGAAACTGTTGGGTGCCTGTTTAAAAACTTTCACTGTTCCATTGAGGACAGGAATAATGGAAATATTCGTCAGTGGTAACATCAATCTCATGTATCAACAGCATGTTTCTCATTTAAACTGAATGGATGAGTTCAAAAATGTGCTTTCAACAATGGTGGAAGACATATTCAAATGCTTTACTTAAGTAAAAGTAATAATACGATCATGGGAAAATACTCTATTTCAAGGAAAAGTCCTGCATTGAAAACCATACTTAAGTAAGTATAATCAAGAAAAAGTATCTTTCAGAATAAAAAACACATCCAAAAAACACCCCCCAACCCCCTGAATTAAAAATAAAAAATAAAAAACAAAATCCAAATTATAAAAAAAAAAAAAAAATTAAAAAACCTTCAAAACACCCTTTAAACTCAGAAGAAGTCTTAAATGTTTATCAACTAATTGTTGCAGTAGTACCTGTATAATCTGTTTGGTAATTTAATTTATAATAATTATTATATTGTATAAACTGCAAAAATCTTACTTTGTAAAGTAACTAAGGCTAAAGATAAATGTAGGGAGGAAAAGTACAATATGTTTGAAATTTAGTGGGGATAAAATTATAAAGTAGTATGAATAAAGAACAAGTACCTCTAATTCATGCTAAAGTACAGTACTTGAGTAAGTGTGATGACAGATTCTTCGAAAATCTGAGCAAACAAGACATCGAGGAACACAATATTTGGGGTTAAATGGAAGCTAAAGATTTAAGGAGCCAAGTGTTCATTCAGACAGAGTCTAAGTGGGCAGGAGTGGTGACAGCTTGGCCTTTGACTTGGCATATCTGGTGACGGACGTTTTGCCAGCATCAACATTTAAGACATGACTGCTCCTTATGTAATGGGCTACCTTTCGTGGAAGTTGCTCCTGTTTGGCCCCGTGGCCTGAGGACAGCAGATCCTACAGCTGATAAAGAATAGTGCTTGCAAAAGCAGCGATATTTGCAGAAACAGAAGGGAGAAACAGGAGTGTATTCACGTCCCCAGGGTCCCATGTTTAATATTCTGTTAACATACCAACTTTCCTATTGTTTTTATGCCACTTTTTTGTAACTCTATCCTTTACATGGCTTTGGTGAAGAAGAATGCATGCATCAGAAACTCAAACAGATCACTTTTATTCAAGATTGGAGCAGAAAAAAGCTGAAGATCACATAGAAACCGAGGATCAAACTGAAAACCAGGACACAAACTACTCTGACGAGGGGATGAAGTGCAGGTGAAGAAGATAGCAGAATAGCTCAGGTGAGAGGAATAAGGTGATTACATGCATGTAAGGTGACAGGAGAACATGCAGGAAGCTGATTGACTGGGAGAAACTGTGGCGCAGGGAAGGACTAACGAAGCTGATGCAGGGAAGGTGTGAACATCAGAACATGCATGCAGTAACACGAGAGGAAGAACAGAAGCCCCCCAAAACCCAGAAAACAAGTGAAAAATAACCCAGACTAAATAAAATAGGCAGCTTAAATCTATAACAGATCTCGGTCCAGTCTTCCCAAACCTATCATTAAAAAAAGTTTGGTTTTTTTTTTTTAAAAAAAGGCAGAACACTGCTTTATTATAACAGAATAATTGTATTTTTCCAAGAATTTCCGCCTCATTTTTCCAGTGAATTGCCATTTAGCCATGCAATATAGTCTTGAATTCTTAGTTTGAAAAATGTGCCAAAGTAGTTGTAGTAAAAAAAGTATGGGAAAACAGTAATTGTAATTATCAGAATGATATATTTAAAATTAGGTTACAGAATTATATACTTAAAATTAGGTAACAGAATTATTATAATTTGTTGAGCAGTTTATTCAGGTTATTTCATGTTTAATATTTTATTTTGAGGGGTTTTGTTTTGTCTAATTTTCAGAATTTTTTTTCCTGTTGTTTTTTACAAATTTCTCACTAATCTGAAGGCAGCAAGATACATCAGACTGTGACAGTCATCACTCTCCAGCCCCATTTAGACAAGAACAACCCTACTAAAAATGGACATTCCTTTGCATTAAAAAAAAAATTGCATTGTGAGAATGATCCTCGCGTATACGGATCTGCAAAAAACAACCAAAAATGCTGTAGCATGCAGGCCAATAGTTGGCAAAATACCTTTGTACACCACAGAAGATAACCATGTACATGCAAAAAGTGCGGCCGTAATCACCCTTCTCACAGGATCCGTGCATTGCCAGTTTGCATGGCGACAGAGGGGATGTTGTCCATGGACTAGCGACAGAAACACCAGTTTGTCACTGTCTGTCATGTTTTTTCTGTACTTTTCGTGTTGTGCATCTGGAACGCAGCAATATACTAGGGAATATCTTCCTCAGGGTCGCACTGTGTGCTATATAGAACTGGGAAATGTAGGACATAGGGACATAAGACCCAGGTAGAGCACATGTAGAACTGAGGAACATTGGATTCTGCGCACACAGGACATGGGAACATAGAACCATCGGGCTAATATGTAGAAATGTGGAACATGGGCCCTGGACCCTGGAAACATAAGATCCATTGTCACGTTCCCATTATGTGCCACATAACTTTGGTAACATAGGAATTGCAAACATAGAACCCAGGGAACATAGGAACGACCCAGCGAAAGCCTACAGTACATGACAACTAAAATGAACATGCTCATCTCCTCATCTGACATGTGAGGCCTCAGCGTCCTCTCCCCGAGTGTTTGATGGTCTCGCTGCAAGACTTACATTCCTCCCCTCTCCCTCTGCAAGTGCCCAATGCCTCAGGCCTCAGCCACAACTTCTGTTACATAACCCATGCTGAAGCTGTATATCTCTGCAACATATTTACCTGAGACAGCGTGACCCCTACTTGAGCCTGGGCAGTGACAACAAGGCTTGGTTCTCTTGTATCAGCAAGCCTCTCAAACAAATATTCACCCCCTCCGTTTTAAAAAACATTGTACCTGATGCTTTGCTAGACACATTTCAGGTCATTAATAAAACTAATAGGAATGTATCCACGCATTGTGCTGAAGGATGTTTATTCAGCTTTTCAGCACTCGACCAGGCTCCAGCCTGTTGAGGCCTTGATGCAACACTGGTTCAGTTAATCAGGGGCCGGCAGCTCCCACTGACAGTTACGCTCAGTTTGGGTTTATTACCTTCACACATACCAGGAGGAGGGAAGTGACCTCTGGTAATCTGCTGCGTACCATAACACTGAATGCTGTATGGATTTCTGCCTCATTGTTCCAGCACATTGCCATTTAGACATGCAATATACAGTCCCGGAGTCTTATTTTGACAAATTTGCCACTTTCTTCAAAATTAGTTTTAAAAAGGAAGAACAGTGCATAATTATTACATAAAAAAATTAAGTTTTTCTATGAATTTCTGCCTAATTGTTTCAGCACATTGCAATTTAACAGTGCAATATACAGTCTTGGACAACCCTTTTCTTTTGTTGTATTTAAACCTTGAAATCCCAAGCAACTTGGTAGAAATATGTTCCTAAAAACATGGAGAAAATGCAACAAGCAACTTTGTAAGAAATGTTACAAAAATTGCAATAAATTAATAGATTAAGCACATTTTTTTTAAAAAATGTCTAGGGGGGAAAAAGTAGGAACACATTGTAATTCTAATGACCAGAATTACATATTTAAAATTATGTTACAGATTTTTTTTTCTCTTTTTTTGTGCAAATTTATAGGTGATTTTTTTTTTATACTTTTTACTAATTTCTCGCTAATTTCAGAAATCAAGCCAATTTGCTTAGGTTTCAAAGGGTAAAAAAAGGCAGAACATTGCTTAATTATATTTTATTTAAAAAAGCCTTTTTTTCCATGAATTTCTGCCTCATTGATCCAGCGCTCTGATTTTGAAAAAAGTGTTATTATCTTTGAAAGAAGTTTTTTAAAAGGCAGATTACAGCTTTAGTATTATAGAATAACTGTTTTTTCCCCCAATCCAACCTAACACTAACCCCCTTAAAAAAAAAATAAACAGCTATAACCTAAATTCAATGCCTTGTTATGATAGATTTGTTTTGCAGCACGAGATATAGCACTGGGCAGAGCTCCCCATTCTTTCTCATGCTTCAAATTATGTGAGGTATTTGGAAAAAGGAACCAAAATGTGTCCCAAGTGGATTCAGAGTGCGCAAGGGTATAAACTCTCGCTCTCGGAAAAACACTGAGGATGTGCCATTAAGATCAGAGAGGAAGCACAACAGGCGGGAGAGACAGCCTTACAAGTTATTACTGAGACGGAGAGTTACCTGACTTTAACTCACTGAGCTCTCCTCTCTGTTCCCGTAATGAATGTCTTTTCGTGATCAGCGATCCTCCTCTCCATCATCGGCCCACACGTTAGCCATCAAAACACCAGTCCCAGAGATAATTACTGTGTAAATCATGCCAATCAATTACCCATGTGAGGGAGGTAAGGAAAACAGTCAGTGAGCGCCTGATGAGGCCCTCGGTGGAAAACAAGTCTGGTGGCACACACACATGAATTTCACACTGGCACACACATGCAAAAAATACTCAAAAATATGGTCCATCCAGACACATGCATGGCTCACAGCAAAGCCCACGTGCAGACATGAGACACCATCACTCATCCGCCGCTCAGGGTGCCAAAAGGCGTTAAAATGTCTCATTTTGATGGCATTATGAATGAGGGTCGCCCCTCGGAGACACAAGGTTAAGTGACTCGGCGGGTTCACACACAGTGCAAGCTGTGATTCTGTGTGTTTGTCAGTGTCTTCAAGAGGATGTGTGATGTTTGTGAGGGTGCTTTTGGCTGGATGGCACATGTGTATTTCGGCGTGGGAGTCTGCGTCCACATACGGAATCAGCCATGAACGTGACATCAGCGCGCTCGAATGTTTCAGAATCCTCCGTCTTCGTTGATTCATACTGTCCCCTGCTGGAACGCTGACATGAGACTGCTGCTCTTCTGCGGTGTGTAAACACAGTTATGTAATTGTACTGCAACAGATGATAAATGGGCAGAAGTAACGATGAGAATCTCACGGTGGTCGACGTCAGCACAGAGTGAGAAACCCCAGCGCCAGGCCTCCCCTGGTAAATCAGTTTGTGTGTCTATGTGACAGAGACAGACAGAGGAGGAGTGAAAGCAGGAATGAGCGATGAAGCAGGAGTGTGGGCAACACGGCATGTAAACCAGAGATAGAAGAAGAGTACACAGAGCACGTCCAAGGACTGACGTCTGCTCAAACGAGCAGCTACAAGCGCAATCGACGTCAGTGATAAAGCGATCGTCCTCGAGGAAGGATTTTCCACCTTTCACTTTTCTATGATGAATTTCCCTCCTCTGCTCCAGAGCTCTTTGTGGTGTACCTTCTTCGTCTGTACATTCTGCAGGCATCGCACAATCTCGGAGATGCTCACCGGAGTTAACAGATAGTTGGCTCAGGACCAGGTTGTTGCACACACTCAGCACATCTCCTCTCTGCTGTCCAAGCCACATATTTAAACTTGGCAGATGGAGGGCTTTCCAAAAAGGATAAATGATGACCCAAGTTACTGCTCTGTCCTGATGCAGACAATAACCTTTTTAAATTTGCAGTTTTAAATAGTCAATAAATCAGAACTCAAACACTGAAATTAGGATTTCATGTTGTGCTATGGATGTCTGAATCAGCAAACTGATGCTGAAACAATTAGCTGATTAAATTACTCGATCAACAGAAAATTAATGGCCCGTAATCATTTGTTTTAGCAAAAATGCAAAAATTTAGCATCTCACATGTGATTACTGTAACACTGTACTAATAATAACACTTCACTTCATGCAGGACACACACGAAAAGATAACATTACAATACTAGCTGGCAGTCGGCGCACTCCCGGTTTGCAGAAACAGACAGGCTTGATATCAAAACATATTTTAGCCGCCCGAAAAGATCAATATCAGTCTAAGTGAATGCTATATTTCGAGTATTTTCACCACTTTACATCACTGTCGCAGCCTTTTTCTTTGGCATGAAATTTCTCAATTGCCACCTGTCAGCTGTTTGAGTCAGAAAGTGCTGTTTGCGACTGTTACGTGATCCAACTGACAGGAAACTTCACATTGAAAACACTCAATACAGCGTCCACTTAGACGGATATTGTATTTTTTGAGTAGGCTTTTTTAAGGTGGATAAAATACATTTGGATGTCTACGCCGACCACCAGCTACTATAAGTAACACACTGACTATAGTCAGTGTAGGAGTATCTCATACACTTTATAAATCCCAAACTATCACTTTAACTCTTTTAAATGTGAGCACTTTGGCTTGATTTCCTTGAAAGATGGTAAGAGGCAACTTAAGAAGAAATGGTCCCAAACATTGGCAAGAAACTAATTATTTTTTTAAATTACAAGAAAATTACCTAAATACACAAAAACAAAAAGATTATTATTTATTATATTTAGCCTTTCTAATGATCCCCAAGCTCATTTTCAGATCATTTCCTTATCATCTTTTACTATTTTTTGCAGTTTGTGGGACATTTCTTTATATAAAACCAATTTACTCATGTTTCAGAGGTTTTTAATGCTTCTGAAAGGCGTCTGAATGCAGCAAAAGAAAACTGATGTCAATCCAGGGGTTAAATGGTCAATGTTACTATCTCATCCCTCAGATCCCTTGGCAGATTTGGTCTCCCCCAATATTGACTCCATGGCTACAGCCTTGGGTTTTGTCTCCTATAACTCCTCCACTATGTTCACCAGCTGGTTAAAAATCACAGCGCTTTAATTCCACCACACGCCAACACAAAGCCCTTTTCATGCCCAAACCATATTGCATGTATAGCTTAATGCAAACACAATAAATCCTCCAGTGTCTTCAGCACAGATTTCTCACTCCAGCTCTCAAGTTTCACAATTGATTCTTTTATTCTTTATGCTCTCTGCCCCCCGCCCCCCTCACAATGAAAAGCTATAGAGGCCTGCTAAGAGCGTGGCCATCTGTAACAACAAATAGCAGAGCACTGCGTTCTACCAGTTGTTCACTTTCTGGCTGGCGTGTGCTTGTTTTCTCTCTCGCCTGCTCCATCTCAGCTCGTTGAAATTTAGTGGTCCGCCGTTTATTTTACAGCACTTTGCCAGGAATGTGCAGGGGGGAGCACACAGTGGGGGCCATGCACCAAAAATTGCCATTGAAATTCAGACAAAACAACATTTGGCTTCTTTTCCAAAAGAGATGGGAGGAGACTTTTTTCAGTGACAAAGGTAATTTGCAATAAGGGTTGGATTTCCACTGCAAAATCTGCAGAGTGCATGTGTGCAATGGGGGGAGGGGGGCTAGGTAATCGCAAAAAGGTGAGCAGAGGCCAACACAAACACACCTTTTTACAATAGAAGCCCTTACTACTCGCAGTGGCTGGCTGGCAAGGGAAACTGCTGAGGCTCAGGAAGTGCTTCTCGTGTGTCACGGGGGGTTAATTGTGTTTTGGTGTTATCTTAGAAACAAGACCCCCCATAAACCCCTTCTGTGCCCCCCAAAGCCCCCTAGTCTGCTGCTACACACCTGGACAAACACAACAATATGGAATTATGAATTACAATCGGATACCGTAGTGTACTACCGTGTAACTCTGTCCATATTCTGTCCAGATCATGAGCATTATAGCCAAGGCCACACAATATGCACCCTTTTTTTCCAGATACATGCTACATACCAAATATCTTCTGTTTAACGTCCAGCATGTTTTTTATTTCTTTCGATCTGCAGCTCTACCTGGACCCTCTCACTGGGAGTATGCTCCAGCCATAATGATGGCCTCTGTGTGTGGCGTGTTAAGACAGCCGGCGGAGGGGGAAATTGCTGCTCTTGCACCTTGCATTCTTGGCCTGAGTGTCGAGGGCCTCGCCGCCGCTCTCTGTGGCTTCCGCGATCGTAAGCTCGCACTCAACAATAAATGCTGCCGGCCCGGTTGCGTGTGTTGGGGAAATTTCAGTTGGACAGAGTGTTATTCTGCGTGCAAAGTCAGTCAGCAAAGGTTTGACTGGGAGGAGCGATTTATTTGAGATCTGCTCTGATTACTGAATGGGGCCGAATGTGTTCTGCTTTATTACAGCAAATGTGAAGGAGACACGGATGATGAGATGGATAGATTACTGAACATGCCTATGAGGCACAGGCCCAGGGGCCCAAAGTGTCTGGAGTCCCCCTGGCCTTCACCTATAAAAAGTCATTCCAGACAGAGAAAGACCACAAAAAGAGACTCACAACAACAATGAATAGGGCTAAAAAAAACGCAAAGAGGGACAAATGACTACAAAACACTGCAATGTAATTAGAAAGAGACTAAAAATGAAAAACAAAAAAAACTACAGAGGTGCAAAACAACTACAAAGCGATGCAATACAAATACATAAAGATTCAAAATGACGATGAAGACATTCAAAATGACTATGAAAAGATGTAAAGAACTAAAAATAGACTCGAAATGCTCACAAAGATACACAAGATGCCAATGCAAAATGACCACAAAGAGATGCAAAACAACTATCAGAGGGGCAAAAAAAAACATAGACCCAAAATAATTACCAAGAGATTCAAAATGGCCATAAGGAGACAAAATGTGAGGTATAAAACAACTAAAAACGGCACAAAAAACCACAGAGACTAAAAATGGCTACAAGGAGACACCAAACAACTACAAAAAGACACAAAATCCTACAAAGAGATTTAATATGACCACAAAAAATGAAATGGAAAGAAAGTACAACGAGACGCAATGCCATGGAAATTTAGCAAAAAATGTTTACATTTGCTGATTTTTTAGGACAGTGGCATAGCAATTCTTTTTATTTGTATTTTTAACAATATATAGGGGAGAGCTTAAAGGAGAGTGAATATTGGAATGCTATATGGCATACAGGTGTTTATCCCACAGCTGCATCACACGTTAACAAACTGTTACTTGTTCCTCTCTGTGCTGTTTGAACCTCAGTGTTATGACCGGTACACATCAAGGCATCAGTGTTGAAAGTAAGGCGCTGTGGGTTTATAGTGAAGAAAGTCATGATCCAGACCATCCATGAACCATTATTAGATGTGGCTGAACCTCATCTTTTACTCAGGACTACACTTTAAACACCATATTCTGCAGACCTACTAACACACTAAACCATCTATTTGTGGTCGCCCCCGCTGTACAATCTGTAATCAAAGATTTGTGCTGCGGAAGTCATAAATACACACAAACACGTGCATGCATATACGGTGTGTGCAAGTGCACGTAAGTGGCGTGCACATGTGCATTTGTGCATCTGTATTTATGCATGTGTTTTGCAAGAGGGAGGGAAGGTAACAGCTGGGCACTGCTTCCACACACTCCGACTCGCGCTCCGTGATGCTTCCCCGCCACATTTCAGCGGAAACAGCTGGAGTTGTCACCGCTCGGATACACCACTTTCAGTATACAGCCTCTTGGAGGAGGCAAGAAGACTGGGAGAAGAGAGGGAACCAGCCAAGTTAAGTGAGTCATACTGCATTTATGTCAAAAGCATTTTTATGCAAAAAAAACATTTGATGCAGTGCTTTCCAGAAAGAAAAACAGACATAGAAATTAAATTATAAACAAGATGAAAACAAGGGTGATGTCTGAGAAAAGGAGGGGAAGGGGGACAAGGCAGATCATTTTGAGAAAAGGAAGGCTCAAAAAAAGGGAGAAAAGCTAATAACTCCACAACAATAAACTTACTAAACTAAACTAAAAGCATCTGTAGGGCAGCAAAAGGGAGGAAACATAGGTAACCCAAAAACTGGTGAAAAAGCATGAGCAAAATACACCAAGGATGATTCTCTATGTAGGTACAAGGAAGAGTAATGTAGCAGAGAAATGGAGAGAGGCCTCCAGGCTGAAGTTCAAGCTCTGCTCCACTCAGCTCTGTGGTTGCAATTTCCCCTTCTTTACTGTAACCCAAACCCAGGCAGCTCGTATGAAAACACTCTATCTGTGGGCTTGGAACGCACTTGACGTCAAAAGGGTTCTCCCATGAGGCCGCGGGGACCCTTCTCAGCAGCGCCTGCCCACGTCAACAGAGGTAAGTGCGCCAAATCTCTCGCGTCTATTTGCCAAATTACTCTTACTCTCAGGATGTCCCTGTGTGTGTGCGGTGCTCCTTTGGGATGAAGATTTTACAGCGAGTTCACTGATGTGTGACTGCTACTTCCAAATCAAACATGGATGATGTTGTGGTAGTAATCAGCTGTGAGAACTGTGTTTTGTTACGTGCAGCAGAGACACCGACGGTGATAATTTGTTGTTTTTGTTTTGTTTTTTTTTTATTGGGTGGTAAGTAGCCTTAATGCTGTGGTGTTTTTTAATAGGACTTCTCAGAAATCACTTGTTAGCCAAGGTCTGCTACTGTGACGGTAAGTGGTGCTCTTCTCTTTGAGGGTTTATACCAACTACCCGTCTAAAGAGAATGAGTAATTTTAATTCAATAAAACCAACACCCTTACATCAACCCCAGAGCTCTCATTGGCTGCTGAATGTCTGAGCAGAAGCATTAAGGACTAGATACATGTGGCCCCAAGGGCCCATTGTCAGACAATGTCTTATAGTATTATTATTTTCCCACCAAAAATGTCAACATAAGATTGTGAGGTGTGGGGATACATTGTGTTTATCTACATTCAGTCAAGAGAGGTACTACTAGAGAGTTTCAAATAGATGTTGCATTAGAAGGGTTAAACATACATGCATATAATGTTGGTTTAATTCAGCATAACCCGCATCATAGTCTAAACTGTCTTTTATTAATAAATTCAGTGATTTCTTTTATTTTCAGGACATGTTTTTAGCACATGCTGGTGAACCTTAATAAATAACAGACTGCCTGATACAATCTGATGTAACATCTAAGGTTTTGCATGCAAAGTTGTGTATTTTTTTATCCAAGAAACGTTTTTTTTCCACAACTAAGCTTGAACTCAGTGGACTCTGACCGCTGGAAAGCTGCTGTGAGTGAATTCACTTAAGATCACAGAGATGAAGTGAACTGAGTGTCAAACTGCTGGACAAACAGGCAGGGTCAACACCTGAGGCTGAAGATGAAACACTTCAGGTTCACGTCCAGCTCTGCGCTGATACATAATCTTGAGTCCTAAAACAGCGAACGCCAATAAAGGTCGCCCAGGCTGTACAGGTAACACCTGTTGACAAGTCACTGCCATGTGCACAAAAAGCAACATCATCAGCAAAACAACAACAGTGCGTTTGACCTGGCCCTCTCATCTCCGCTTCACTCGGCCTCCTTGAAAAGCGTGCCGGTCCATGCCGGTGAAGGTGGGAGGACCAGCTCCGCTCTGTAATCATGCCTTCCGCGTCCCAACAGACAGCTGTGTAACCAGGTGAGTCGCACAGCTTTCATCCTAATGACAACCCCTGGCTGACTGCTGTCAACGGGGCTAAAGGGGCTTAAGGCCAACTGCAGGGTGGATTAGGAACAGGACTGGGAACAGCAATAGGTTTTCCATGCAGCTCTTGGCTTTGTTACGTAATAATATCTGCCCTTTTGGAAAGCATGCGGGAACTGGTGGGATAATTCGCTGCTGCTGCTGACGGCCGGTTTCGTACACAGCGAGAGGCGATATAATCAGCGGAGTCAACGTGTTTTTTGCCAGATGGACGCTGAACCAGGTGCACGTTATGAAAACACAACAGTGAGGTGACTGACATTGAAAAACACACATCGCTGAATGTCAATATACGACTAAATCCAGCCACATGTCCCCTGATCAGCACTTGACACGTCCACAGGACCACTTTCACATACGGAGAGAAAGTTAATAAACATGTGTGTGTGGGTGCACACAATGTTAAAGTCCCCGTGCTGACAGAGCTTACAGGTGCAGAGCAACACAGGAAACATCTTGCAGCCAATAAATGTATGAATCCTCTCAGGGAGACTAAATGTCCCTTACTAGATTTGGGCAGCATACCACACAAAATACATAAAAACACTATGACGATTCTCAGTGGAGTAATTATATGAAATAAGATCCCTATAGGTGTTTCCAAGGGGTTTTTTAGTAAGCAGTAGCGTAACTGATGACTTTTACGAAATGTGGAGACTTCTCCAATGACATTTTCAATTGAATAAAATGAGAAGCTCCCAGTATGATTCAGATTTAGTATGACTAATACATGACCTCAGTCAGATAAGCCTAAGAGTTATTATGAGGAAGAATAAGAGAACTTTGTGTGAACTTTGAGCAAAGATTTGTGACTTTTTTTACAGACATTTACCACTGAAAAATTGTGTATGTTCAGGGTTTCTCACACATTCATTTATTTGTGATGGCCTGGCACGATTAAAACATCTGCCACCACAAAAATGTTCTATTTTTGGAGCTAAACTGTTCATGATAAGTGCTGCTGAAATGTAAATAGCATTGTTTATTGATTTCATCACACTCTCAGAGCGCAGAGCACAATCTAGGTACACATGGAGCAGTAGAACATCAAGTGAAGTGAAAATGAAACTTAACTGTTTATTCTGCTGGATCTAAAAGTTTGCATATTTCATAAGTCACAAACTTCAGCTGAAGAAAAAAAACAACTAATGAAGAGCTCTGCATGCACTGTTTCCATGGACCCACAAAAACTTCAGTTCAATTTAGAGAGGGGGCACAGAATGAGACAAACATGCATTTTTTGGGCTCAATTGCATCATGTGACAGACTCTTTAGTTGTAGTGACACAGTTTGGCCACTATGCACAATTGGAGGTCCAGCACTCCTCCTGGGGGCCTTGTTACAGCTTGCATATCTTGACATTGACATTGTCCATGTGTCAGCTTAGCCCCTCTCCTCCACACACACACACACAAATACACAAGCACTCACACACACCCCTCCCTCTGCTTCTCTGTCCATTTCTCGGAAGAGGCACTGGGGACGGTGGACACAACCCCCCACCACAACCAGCATCACCCAACCTCTCTGTCTCTGTGCATTTCAAGCTTTTGCAACTGTTGACCATTATATTTGGCTTATTCTAAACAATATTCCACCTTAGATATCAGTGTTTGTATGATTTCCTGCACTCCACAGAAAACATTTCACCAACCATAAGCCAAAGCCTGGACTTGACTTCAACCCATGATTTAGAAAGTTAAATATGAACAGATATACAGCACAGAGAGACAGATATTTGGTAATTATCATTCCTCTTACCCAATATGCGCCATGTCAGTCTAATGGCTGCATTGCATTCTGGTCAACTGAGGATACTGTCAGTGCTAGAAATTATATACAACACATATTTCACAATGGTCATGAAATATTTGCCAAGAAAAGCCTCTAAACTTCTGAATATTTCTCAAGATGGAGGTCTGGTGGTCGACCCCGTCTAGACACGGCCGCTAAGCAGCAGGCAGGTCCACCTGCAGATTGATGGATCCAGTGCAAACACATCGAAAGCAGGAAAACATGCCATCTTTGAAACGTGCTCTGGTAAGCAGGCACAAATATGAAATCAAAAACGGTTAAAGACATCCAAGTGGTTCAGTGTTCCAGGACTTAAAAGCATTATATTAATGGTGTCAGCGCCAGCCAAACACTCACTCTCTGAAATGTGTGTTTAGTTTAATTGAGGATTTTCAAGGATATTTTCAAATATGTGCGCTGTAATCTAGATGTTAGTTGCTTAACCCTGGCATTTTGGCATAAACAGCAGGGTCCCGCTCTCGAAGGAGCCCTCTGCTGCGAGAGCAAAGAGCTCTGTATGTGTAATGTGAGAGCAGCTGCTGGCCTCCGCAGATGCCTCCATGCAGTTCAGGCAGCGGCGATGCAACCATACTGCCCCCTAGAGACGAACAGGAGGACTTGTGGACGGAAAAAAAAAGCACATTGGTGAAGATTTTGTATACAAGTAAGATTTTTGCACATAAATACACAATGTTCTTCGATTTAGCATTTTCTGCCTTTGCAAAGATAGATGTCAGCGCAATCTTAGTTGTATTTTGCCATGTTTGAGTTTAACGTTTAAAAACTTTAATTAAGCAAAGACATGAATTCCTTTAGACCTGCTGACTTCACTTTAATTGAGATTGTTGCACTCGTGGACGCTCGCTACATCCTCTGTCAAGCTGAGAAAACCCATCAAAGCATCAAGCAGCACGTTCTGATGACTCCTGCAGTCATGTTTTACAAGGTTTGCTGCGTCAGGAGGCCTCATTTTAACTGCAGCTTAGAATGTCATTGCAGTCCTGGTAGATTCAACTTTACTATTAACCCTTTGAAAACTGAGCAAATTGGTTTGATTTCTTTCAAAAATACAGTAAGTTACAAGTTCTGAGTTACAGGAAAATTACATAAAAGATAAAAGATATATATATATCAATAACATTTTTACAATGATTAAAGTAATACTACAATAAATATATATGAATGAATGTGCTGAATTCAATTTCATCTTGTTAAATTTGTTGTTGTCCCTAACCTCGACAGTGAAATTCCTTTGAAACATGTTAGAAGCAGCCTGTGTTTGAAGGCATAATTCTGTCCTTGCATAATTACGTCTCTGTGAAGGATGTGGCGGTTTCCAGCGCAAAGGCCACGACAAAGCGACCGCCAGACTGGGGTTTATGATGCTTAGACTTGCTAATTAACTGACTACTGACTACAGTCGCCTGCTCAGCATCACACCATTCAGCCACATGTGCATATCAGCTTAGAGGATAATTTACTCAGCTGAATCAGCTCCTGCTGTACATTACAGGCACATTTTACCTAGACAATGAATGACAATCAATGAATTGTTTTTGGAAATAAGGTGATGCAAAAAGTCCTTTATCTTGGCTGAAGCTCAGTCCTCCATACGCAAGGAACAAATATTTTGCTTTTTATATTAGCAAATGTCATTAAGGTGCTACTGCCTGGTAACTAATTACAGGACTGAAAAATTCAAATTCATTGTGCTCTGTGTCTGTGCGTGCACAGGTCAGGAGAAATAGATCCAAATTTAGTCATTTCAAAGACAGAAGCTGATTTATTTCTCAGAGACAAAGAAAAGACTATTGTGAGCAGCGAAATTTTCCTCTGGGAGGTATCAATCTTCTCATCTAACTGATCGTAAAGACAGCAAATAAGGGTGTTTCCAAAAATTCAAGCTATTCTGCAGAAAGAGGTCAAGTGAGTTTTATGCATCACTTGTCTAACATTTATTTGAAACTCAGTAAGATCAAGATCTCTTTTGCAGAACGTGATCTCACAGAAATACACGAAATGACCACCATGACCTCTTCAAGCGGCATTACATGGTTGCAGCACAGTTGGGCTCCAAAACTGCTTGGTTAGGTTTAGATAAAGATTGTGGATTCTACTTTTTTTTTTTTTTAAATAAATTTGTTGCGCACAGAAAGTAATTATTTCATAAAATGTAATACAACATGTAACGGACACAAACAGCGGCCTCCTTGGTGAAAGACCTGTGCTTGTTTAACCCACCTGTGAACCACCCAATCCTCCTCTTTATACTTCCTTTAACCATTTAACATAGACTCTATAAAATAATGGATGTAGCTACCATGACGTTGTGCATTGGTTTGTGGACTCCTTTTTTGAAGCCCCGAGAGTGGAGCAAGGGGTGACTGATTCTGACTCATAAACTGTAGCCACGCCTCAGAAAGAGCCTGTCACTCAAGTGGTCATGTCCTTAAATTTTTTTATTTAACCAGGTTGATCCAAATGAAATTCAGAGTCTCTTTTTTAAGGGAGAACTGGGCAAGACAGTCAGTGGTGAGAACACAGCGCTAAAGACTAAGATAAATTTGCATTACAAGAGAATTATCTGAGTCAAAAGAGAACTTTCCGGGTGTCAGTTGTACAACCAGGCAAGCTAAAAACATCGACATCCTATAGAATCTGCTTTTTAGTCTTTCATTTTAGATTTAAAAACATTTAACGACACCAGCTCTTTTTTCAAGTCGTTCTGCAATAAATCAGAACAGAACAGAGAGTACTGTCCAGTACTTTTCTGTGTGATGAAAACACATAGGTAGCATAAACATGCTTATCTTGAGGCTCTAATAAATAATACTAAATTTATAGGATAGTCATATGAAAATTCAGCCCTGTACAGTTGTCATGAATATTGAAATATGCTATAGACACCTAAAACTTTTTTTTGTACTAGATTGTTAACAGGTTTATTTCTGCTGTAAAGTTGTCATTCAAGGAACTGCACAATTTTGGCACTGTCACACTAAATACACCTGTCAGTCCATACGGTTGCCGCTGGTCATAAACCCATTGCGTGATTTCCCTGAACCAGGGAACTTGTGTGACCACCACAACAAAATCCAATTTGACTTTTCACTAGCACTGTTTTCACGGACATTACCTGCCACCACAACACAATAGGGTATGCAGAAGTCGTAGTCATTTCATTTATTTCTTTAAGACCAGGTTATTTAGCAAGACAGACTCAAGTACAGACGAAGCAAATAAAAGCAAATGTGTCAGACCTCACAAAAGGACTAATACATAAAACAAGCATATCCAGATCTTTTTTGAGGTGGTTCTACCATCAGTATTTCCAAACCAAACTTATGCGTCGTTCATTTCAGATGCAGCAAATATAAAACTTTCAGCAGTCCCGCCATAAGTGATGAAATAACTAAAGTATTTTGACTAACTGCAGCGTGACACTGTTTACCACTCAGCAATACCACAATAACCACTATTAAATATCATGAGAGCTCAAAACATGTTTTATACTCCCAATAAATGGTTATACATGGCTGCTGCAACACATTCGGTTCCGTGCAAAAGTCTAAATTGTTTCATTCAACACTTGACGCCGGCAGGCAATATAAAAACATAGATGCATAAAAATCTTTTATAGCTGGCCATTAGCTGGAAACATGTTGGCTGTAACAATGCAGAAATAAAGGATGTTTCATTTTTATTGCAAATTAACGGAGCGCTCCATTGTTCATGCAGCCTGTTGCCACTTTATGCCGCTTTGATTTCGCATTGTAATGAAGAGCAAACATTTGTTTAAAGGCCATTACTAATGGGAGGACATGACCTGAGTGGTGGCATCAGAAAACCACAGAGGCTCTCACTGCTTAAAGGTGCAATTGAGCACGGCTGTGACCTCTCATCGTATACATATGTATGTGTCTCAAAGAGGAAAATCAGGCTTTATGATAATTTTCCTATAGAGTCAAGAAACTAAATGAGGTGGATCAGGGATAAGATGGGGCATTCAAACCCAACATTTTCATTTAAAGATGAAGCTTCGGTGACAGAAGCACTTTCTGTTTCTAATTTGTCACTCTCATCTGTCATCAGCCCTTTGGAGGGTAAGATCCTCCAGCTTCGTGTGCACGCCAGACCCGCTTTTAATCACATTCGTTTCTAGTAGTCTTTTATTCGAAATCTCTCAGTCCATTTTTCTCCCTCTCTGCTTTTCTACACCTCTTCCCATGGGGTGAGTGGGTAGGATGTGACTGTTAGAGTCATAACAAGCCGGTGGAAACGAGTCAGACATGGGAGCCAGTGGAGGAGCCCTGCCGCTTCGCCCACCTTCTGATGACTTTACAATGTGACAAAACCACTCGTCCTTGTTTTACTGGAGGGGATTTGAGTGCCAACATGCTGCAAGGAGCACACAAAAAAAGGGATAACAAATAATAACAACAATTTTGCTGGGAAAGAGAATTTAGTTGTAGCGAGTTTTGTGTGCATATAATTTTTTGTGTATATGTGTGCATCCATAGATCTGTTTCTCCCACACACTGAGCAGCACCAACAGGTCCAGAAGTCTAATAGCACTTCAAGCCTCCATCCTCTGAGAAAACCCACCAGCCCACTGATGAGCTCAGCAGGCCGCAGGAGCCTCCAGATCCACTGTCTTTATATCTATATACTTTATGTATGTAGCTATTGGGACTGCTCATTATTCCGGCTCAAAATTTGGAAGCCCTGTTCAAAATATGTCCTGAAAGTCAAATTTTCTGCCAATGAGATGTCTATGCCAATCTGATGTTTAGCAGGTAAGAGATTTTAAACTGTATCACAGATTGACCAACATTTCTTTTCAAGGGCACAATAAAAAATGTGCTTCATTTTCCAGAACTCTACGAAAGAAAATAAGAAAATTTAAATATCCTCAAGACTCCTGCTAACTCAGACATTTTTCATTGCCTCAGTTGACCTAAGATATGTATATTTTTCTATTCATGCATAAATTTGGGTTTGAGGTGGACAAAAAGCTTGTTTTTGTCTATCCTTTATTTGTCGAGCTTTCTGGTGGAGTGTAGGCATTTGGTGGTGTGCGGCAACAAAATGCTGCGTCTACACTGCCGGAAATTAAACAAGAAGAAGAAACGGGTCCTAAAGCAACTTTTTCACTTCAGCCAAACACAATAATAAAACATTTAGTGATACTTTCTGGCATTTCAACTTTCTACACTCATATTAAAAATGGACATAAAGCACAGCTGGGTTGAAATGTACTCTGAGTACTTTTAATGCTATGAAACTCTTGTATAAATACAGTGAAATGTATACACAGTGCAACAGGAGCCTCTCCAATGAGAGTCAACTCGCACTCGCCCGCTGCAGGGGTCCTGCTGTGGTCAAGCCAACAGCAGGAATGCAGACTGGTATCCCAAGGGCAGTGGGTTAAGAATCTCTCCGTCTGCTTCTCTTTTTTTCCCCTCCACCCAAAACAGTCCAGGGCCTTGGAATGGCGTTAAAACAACAGGGCTCTCTTAAATTAGCCCAGTGCGAAAGTCCAATTCAGCGTTTCCTTCACGGTTCAACAAAAGCCCTCTTGGCCCTCCTTCTAAACCCGTGCAGGGGTCTCCTGCAGGCCAAACCCAATCCAAACAGCCAGGTGATGGAGATGGAGGCCTGGCTTAGCTTGACTTGGATGGCAATCAGCCAGCTGACCCACTTTTCATTCTTGTGCTCCGTCTTTATTTTTAACAAACAATGCAGCGAGCATGATGCAACAGCTGCAAATAAAACCAGGTATATCTCCTTAGTTTGTGTCACTAAAATTTAGCATTGGGTTAAATAAGACTTTGGAGCCAGTTTAGCAGCTTCACCATCAAACTTAACAGATGGTAGGATGTCTGTTGTTATGACTGTATTTATCCAGACTTTATGAACTCAATGCCCGATCCTTTGAGTGACACTAAGCATATTGTCAACTCATCAAAGCCAGAGAAAAACCACTGGAGCACGCCATCATCTCCAGATCTGGGATTCTCTGCTCCTGCATCCTGTGCCATACTGATGAAGATTGATGCATCTGCGTACCGTGACTGGGCTAAAAACAGGACGCTGATCTGGCTGATTTGCTTTACATCAAGGCTCTTTCCAAAAGTGTGCATGCTTTCCTGCTCGTGTCTGTCTCTGCCTCGCACACAGTTGGATGCAGACTTGGACTGCAACAACTGTTTTTCCCAAGCCAAACTGCCTTTGTGGCTTTTGCATTATATTGTCAGTCACCCACAGGCTTCTGACCTGCGGACCATGAGCCCCGTCTGTCATCAGGACAGAATGGGGTCATGACCTTGACAAGCAGTCACCCAGAACTTTCCCAGAGCTCCTCTTGGACTCTTTCCTCTTCCATTGCTCTCCCCGAGTCCATATTTTGGGGTGAAACAGATACATCAAAATACACAAAGTGGTGTATTTTTTCACGTGATCTTAATGCCAAGTGGGACCGCGAATCAATCTCCACAGCCTGACCTTGTCTCCCACTCTGACACAGAAATCTCATATTGCAGAGGCTCATTACAGGCTGAAGTAAAAGAAGGAGATCAAGGGAGCTCCCCAGCAGGTTAATTTCCTCAACTAACCAAATCTCCTACATCAAATGGATCATCTTTCACTCCACCTAAGCTCTGGAGCTCTGAAGTCTGCGACTGAAACTCGGAGGACCTCCAACTTTTACTTTGAAGTCGTCGGAATCAAAGTAAATGTCATTTGAGCAATACCTTAAAAAGGCATTTATAAGGAAGATAAGCTTATCAAATGGACAGCAATTTCCTTATGAAAGATAGACTCAGGTATAATCTTTAAAGGGCTAAAATTGTCAATGACCCCCCCATCCCGTTTGAAATTGCAGCAGTTCTCAATCACCATATTGGATTTTGCTGAGTCACAGTGCAGTGCCCATATTTCCTGCAAGCCGTTTTACCTATTGTGATGGACTTCCTGACCTCCCTTCCATAGTTTTTATATCCTCCCCATAAAGTTTCACTTCCCATTTGCTGACACACACAACTGGTCACGGTAATGCTGGGAATAATCAAGGTCAGCTCGGCCTCCACCTGACGCCTCACATCTGCAATGCTTTTCAAGCCCCTCACCATGCCTGCCTGGGTGTCCCAGAACAACAACCTTCCTGCATCATAAACAGGAGCACAGGTTAGTCATTCACAAGCGGGATGTGATAGGAAGTCAGGGTGTGTTTTGAGGAAGCATAACGTAAGACTTCCTCAGGCAGTGAACCAAGGTAACAAATTGTTCTCATACATCATTTCCAGGGTATGACAACTCTTCCTTCCTGTCCTCCAGAACTGATAATGATAAGACTGATTAATTAATACAATAGGACAAAATATAAAAGAATAGTGTAAAAATAGAATCAAACTGAATAGAGCTGAAGACATAAGGACAAAAGCTAGCCAAACTGAACCAAACAGGACATTCAGCAATTCTCATTGTGGGTGTTGAAAGGCTCTCTGATCTGTGTTTTAGCTTTCAGTCCACAGAAGCAGCAGCAGTAGGCAGAAACCCAGAGTCAAAAAAAGAGGTCAGCCTTCTGTTTGGATAAAAGCTCGCTCCAGCTGATCAATGCTCTTGGAGTGTATGGCAGAAGTCTGGAGATCAAAGGCTTCCGCTCCAAAAAGTCTGAAATGTGTAACATCTGAGATGTTCCCCCTTCTTTTGAGATCATAAAACTTACAGACTTTATCAAAAATGAGGCATTTGGCTGGGTTTGGAAACAGACAGAAAACTACATCAAAGCAACATAAAGAAGTGTTTTTGAGAAATTCCAAACTTTTAGTAAAACCTAAAAATGCCCAAATTTAAAAGTATATTTGTATTGCACATAATTAGAATAAACATGGCCTCGAGAGGCATTTTTACTCAGTAAGTTGAGAGGCAATTCGTTCTGTAGCCTTCAGAATTGTGCAAAATAATCAGCATGCTGATCCATGAGTCGGAATCACAGACAAGTTTAGAGAAGCACAACTTGTGCCCAGTTTTCTACTCGACGCCCCAGGCAGACTGTTAGTGTCTTCAACCACAACCCCTCTAACAGTTATGCTAAAGTGGTTGGATATTTTCAGATCTTCCCAAAGAAACCGATGAGTCTCTGACATTTTATGAAGCTGTTTTTCCTAATTTATTTAATAAAGTGGTGATTCTCGTCAAAAGGAGGATTTGGTGGTTTTCAAGTCTGCCAATTAATCAGAAAAGGCACAAAATGTTGGGAGAGAGAGAATGTGGCACAGAAACAACAATAAAACTCACAACAACCATAACAATAATAATAGTAGTATGAATACTAATAACAGTAGAATATGATGGTATATATGTTAAATACACAATGGTAAATATATATGTATGTGACAGTAATAATCATATGTGTCAATAAGGAGAGATGAGCTCAGTGGGTCATAGAAAGCCCCCTGGCAGACTGGGCCTATATCAGTCTAACTAGGGGCTGGTTCGTTGCAAGCCTGAGCCAGCCCTAACTATTAGCTTTACTAAAAAACAACGCTTTAACTCCACTATTAAATTTGGAGACAGTGCCTGCCTCCCCAACCAAAAGTGGAAGATGGTTTCACAGTAGAGGACACTGATAGACCACGGCAGCAGCACAACCACGAGCTACAATCCAGGTGCTACTACCATAATTACAACAAATGCACATGGTAGGGTTGACACGGCACATGGTTGTGTTTAGGCAACAACAGCACAGATTGGTATGCTTAAGTGACAAAGTTATGGATGACTAGGTTTAGGGCAAGAAGGCACATGGTAAGGTATAGGGGGAAAAAAAAACACATTTAAACGGGGTGCAAACACCAAACTCCTGCATCAAATTCCGGCTTTGTGGGACCCATCCACCTCCCCTCCTGCCAGCCCTGAGCTTGGTAGCTGAAAGCTTTGGCTCTCATTCTGATTTTGGGGACTCTTGGTACCACAAGTAATGCTGCATAACTTAAAACCTTTTTACAAAACACCAACAGGTTGATAGCTTACTAAGGCTGTATATATCCAAAGGCCATAACTGTTCCATGTGATTTTCCACCAATGTTCTGCACTCCTCTGTGGCTCTGAAAATGAACAACACCCTGCTACGCAAATCTAGACACAGGAACCAGGCTCATGGAGCGAGATAGGCAGAAATAGTTTCCATGTGTGGCTTATCTACAATACAACCCAACAATGGAGCCATGACAACTCCCTCAGATTAAGATCTACAAGTACGCAGTAGGTAACTGGACTAATGATGTTGGCCTAAGTATCAACCCCGATGACCTGGCACATTACCGATGACTTAATGCTCCACTTCATCACTCGTCGAGCAGCGCCTAAAGATAACCTCACTGGTAAACATTTGGTTTCTCTAACTGCACCTCTGCTGTGCCACTGGCTCCTGAGCAAGCTCAAAACAGCCAAGGTGTTGACAGTCCTCCGCCTCGTTGGCTTGTACTTCTTGGCATTGAACGCTAAGCAGCTGCTATGCCAGCCCCCAGCATTTAACATGGGCCTACTGGAACTGGGCGCCCAGTCCGGTAAATGACGTCAGAGAAAGTGGCACCACCGGAAAACAGCGGTTCTGTAACAACCGGGAAACTGATGAAGAGTCACCTGTTACTCAATATCACTCAGTGTACTAATTGCTTGTCAGTGTACCAAGTGTCCAATCATATTAAGGGCTCAGATTAAGAGATGGTGTTATAGAGCTGCCTCCTCAGCATTTCACTTACTCACATCCCACAGTGATTTTCCCTTCTGGCAGAGCTCTTTATATTCTGCAAACTTATAACCGACTGCCAGCTATAAAGGGGAAGGAATCATCCACGCACAGTTTAGATTTGCTTAAGGAGTCTTCTCAAGTGGCGCAAAATGCAAAACAGGGGAATTACTGCACTTTAAAGTTTGGAGGGGTTGACTTTGAGGGGTCTCCCATATGTTGTAACCTAAAACTTAAAACTGTGACAGGAAATACAGTTATAGGTCCACCATGACAATCAATGGAGCTGTAATTATCCCTGATGCAGCCCTGGAGTCTAGTAGCAGCAGAAATGATGATGATGATATAGGATACAGAGCGCACACGCTTCCTGAAGCTGAGCACACACACCGGAATCGCCCCCCCTCTTCATCATCAGGAACATCCTTTTCTTGACTGGATAACAGGTCAAGGATCTCGGGTTTGATCCACTCTGTTGACACGGAGGTGGAGGAGGAGAAGAAGAAGAAGAAGATGGAGACAGAAACGAAGAGAAAGGTTGCTTCCCCTTGTCAGTTAAAGGCGATGAGAGGAGCAGCTGTCGGGAGCTTCCTTTTTGGCTCCGTAAATCCACACGCCCCACACACACGCACATCTTTATTCAATTGCCCAGTTAAAAGGCCTGAGTTCTCCAGGGTGGGGTGATGATGTTGGGTAATTATGGTGACACCTCACTGACACCCCACAGCTCACCAAACAATCTGGATCTCCTCCCGCCTTCCTGCTTCCCCTGCTATACCACTACCCTGCACTCAAGCACGTTTACCACAGGGGGTGCCTCAAACAGCTTCCTGACCCATTTGTCTGTAGTTGAGGGTGGAGGCGCTGCACGGGAGGATGCACTGGGTGTGTGGACAGTGGAGGCATGGGGAGAGAGGGAGGGGAAGGTGGTTGCATTTTGGCATTGAATACCAAGGCCTTTTCTCTTTTTTTTTCCCCCTCTTTCCTGTGGTTTTATGGCCTACTTACCGGTAGCAGACTTTCATCTGGCTATGAGAGGGGATCTCTGGCAGATCTGTTGCAGAGATTTTGACAGGGGCTCCAGGAGGAAAGGGATCTCCAGGGCTCCTGTGCTGGACCGGATGGCCCGGGGGGCTTGCAAGTTCTAGGGCAATTTAACACCCCTGGGTGGCCCATTAAGGTGTGTCTTAGGCGGGCCTCGCCGTGTGCAAAACACTGTAACAGATTGCCCAGGGGCAAATAAGACTTGAGAATATTTAGAAAACTGCTGCAAACAAGATAAATGTATGACAGAAAGTGCTAATTTTGTATAATCTTAAAGTCCGCTGGCAAAGCAAGCAACTTAAGGCTGCAATAAAGATCATTTTTAATATCAGTCAAACAGTTTTTTTTTATAGAAGAAAGCCTGTGGAAAACGAAAGAAAAAGAAAGGAAGAAAACAAATCAAGACAAAGCTACCAAGTAAAGCATAAGCGCATATGAAATACACAGTGCTGAAAAGCTATCCATGCTGTCACCATCTGACATGCAACTTTTTTGACGCTCACTAACTTGTTAGGTTTGTGACGTAATGGGTCAACGGAGAGAGGGGGCATAACACCACCGACTGTGGCAGAGTCTGACATACATCGGTCAATAAATCGATTCTCCTCCAGTGTTTGCATAGTGGGTAAAGGACAGTAGTCCTATTAAATGGCCTAATGGAGTTATAATCAAAGCTCGACTAAACTGTGCATGTAAACATACTGAGTGTATGAATCAATCACTGCAGCTCAGAATAACCGAATAACAGAGATCTGTGATGATAACTGGAAACAACACTTCTGGCTCCCCAGATTATAAATGCAACACTTCAGTCAGATAAATCTCATTCGTCATTTGTTACTTTCCCACTCTTCACTTCAGAGTAGTATCTTCATCATCAAGCTAAATAACTTGCGTCATAGTACAGGCATTAGGAGTGTCCTTCAGACCACAAAGTGACTTGGCTTGAGCAGAGAAATATAATCAGATTACATTCACCAAAAAACACAGATTAAAAAATGTATATTGCCATATCAAATAATTTGTGGTTTGCATCTCCACTTCCAGTGTTTGCACCTTCAATAATATGGTCGCTGCCTCCAAATTCCAGTACGTGTGTGTGTGTAAAAGAACTGGTTTCCAACTGGAGTAGGCAGCTGTTTTCAGCGAAACAGCTCTGATAAAACCACTGTTCACTACCTGCTCAGTAAGAAAAGTGGCACATTTAGCAGCTACAGAGCCAGATATTTCCCTTTTGGATTTGACACCAAAACACAGCTGAAGGGAGAGTGAATACTAGACTTACATTTATGAATCAGTGATTGGACAATTACAATTGACCAACATTTTGTAAACTGTTGTTTGGAAGCTTATAAAGTGCAAGTAAGCTACAAAGCACACCCTCAACCAATTACTGAGCAGGTAGGAGACTATTATCAACTGTGCAACCTGACATCACACACAGAGCAACAGCACAGAAATATTCCATACACAGAACATTATTGCAAGTTTGCTTCATTATATTTGTTTAATGTTACATTATCCTTTCATAAAAGGATATGGTCATTCAACCGTGATGTAATTCAGGAGTAAAAACTGGACGACACGCGCCTGTTTTGCACACATGGAACATGGTAGAACCACGCTGAATTAAATACGACGTGAACAATTAAAAATTGTCAAGTGCTCTGCAAGTTTAATTCTCAATAATGGCGTCTATTACATTACAAAACAGCTGCAAAAATGTCCCCTATTGTAGTCATCCTGAATCTCAGTCATCAGAGGACGATGGGTTTCATTTTGAAGCATGGCCATCCAGGATTCACACAAGGAGTTTTGTGTTTTGGATAAAATCAAATATATCAGCAACAGTTTTTTGAGAACATTCATTTTTTTCAACATTCAGTTTTGTTCATGTTCAGTTCATTTTTATAATGAATTGAGACTTCTTTTTTAAATTTTAAAAGAAAGAAAGCCTGTGTGCCATGTTTTAAATCTTTTTTTGCGAGAGAACATGTATAAGTTTAAACCTTGGAGTTTGTGTGGGAAAACCTGCTCTTTCTATAGTCCCAGCCCGAGGCAAAAGTCAAGCGTGACACATTAAGCACTGTGATCTGAATCACCTGAGTGAAAACGTGTGTGTGTGTGTGTGTGTGTGTGTGTGTGTGAGTGTGTGTGAGAGAGAGAGAGAGAGAGAGAGAGAGCTGGAGTGAGAGAGAGAGACATGAACTGACACAGGGAGTGGGAAACGAAGTCAGTAAATCACGCTGGGATTGTTGTCAAAACATCACTAGATCTCCATGTGTCTCAAAGCCTTTACGTGAAGGAGGGAGAGTGAGTGCTGGAGGTGGCAGATCTGTGCTTGTAGGTCAGTGTGTGGGTGGGCAAAACTCCCAGGCAATTTTTTTTTTTTAGTCGTCTTTGTATCAGTGAAGTGTGCCATTCTGCAGATGCTCAGCGGCTTGTGAGAGTGTTCTGGTTTTTAACTTTGATTAGCCGCAGCGTCTGGACTGAATAAGGCCACGGTGTGTTTGTGCATTGATCCACCGCTACCTTTCTATAGTGCAATCACAGAGGACATTAATCATGATATATGGTTGCAGGGAAAGTGATCCAAGAAAAGCCTCGGGGAGGAGTATGCTGCATGTGGTTAAAATAAGTTTTGTTTTTACAGTGGATAAAGGAAGATAATTACAATTACTGGGACAATTAGAAAGAATATCAGCAAAAATTCAGTCTGTAGGTCAAGCAAGCAAGACAAAAGCTGGAGCAGAGGAAAGACAGTGTGGCAAAGTGCAGCTGGAAGTTGGCTGGTAACCTATATATAGACTACTGCAAGACTAACAAGGGAAATGGGGAACAGGTGAGTTGGTAGGGAAGCTCTGGTGATGTAAACAGTTAGATCTTTTAAATTGTCCCTGAAACATTTAGCCAAGTAAATAATTTCCGGTGTTCAAAAGGCACCATATACAAAGTATTAATATTAAATGCAGGTTGTCATTCATGTACAAGTGTTTATTAAAACCTAAGCAAATTAATTTTATTTCTTCCTTTTAAAAAATGGGGAGAAAGCAATAAGCATCTTAACACAACGTCGCTCAAAAGTTAGCAAATGTATTTATTTTTTAAAGTTATGAGAAAATTACCTGAAACTATGCTAAAAAGGTAAAAAAAACAAAAAAAAAAAAAACAAAAATGACCTAAAAATTGCTGATTTTTTTTAAAAAAAAAAACTGTTTTTATTTTATATTTTATACAGGAGTATACAGGGGTGTGAGGACTCTTGGCAGTGGTGGAGTTGGAATCTGTCAATTTTTTTTTTATCTTATGTCAGTACTTTAATCCTGATTTACCTCAGTTTATTGTTAACAAGTGCTCTTGTCTATTTGTTTTGTTTTTTTCCTTTTGGTGTTATTCTATCCTTTTTTATTTAATTAAATTAAATTTAATTTTTTACTTTTCCTGATTTTATTGAAAGAAAGCAGACCAATTTACTCACATTTCAAAGGGTCAAGTAGCTTTCAAAAGGCTGAAAGCAGCACAAGAAAACATTTGTTAATCCATGTTTCAAAGGGTTAAGCAGATAACAAGCTACAGAGAGAAAACACTGCGCTCTGGCACTGATAACTTTATGCCTTTATTGGACGTAGCACAGCGCACGTGTGCACACAAACAGCTGTTACAGCCGTCTGACAGCTGATCCAGCTGTGCGCAGTTGTCGCCATCATTAGAAATAGACGCTGCCTCACTTCAGAGGAAAGGAAGCCTCATTTCACTAAAAACATATTCTTGTTTCCTCTTGCATTGTTTGTTTTTTTTGCTTCTCTCCATGCGTGCCCAGTTGAAGGAACTAAGACGCAAAGTAGGAAAAGTGAATGTTAATAGCCTTAGGATGCAGTCGAAGAGAATGGCAACGAAGGGCCGTGGAGAGGTGTGAATGTGACTGAAATAAGGGACAGAGAGGCAGAATGGGCAGCAATAAACACAGAGGCATCATGTTCATGTTTGGTTCATTCAGGGTTTTTGCAGTGGTGTGTACCTACACTCTTGTTTTAAATGTGTGCCCCTAAATGCTGAAACAAAACCTATGACCCCATCAATGCCTCCCTATAAGGTTGAGGAACTCGCAACACAGATTAGAAAAATAATTCAAAAATCAAAGCAGCACTGCCATGATAATATTTTGACTCAAAAAACCATGGATCCTACATTTTGCATAATGCAACCAATAGCATATTTCAGTATGAACCTCTCCACCTGGTAAATGTCCATGTCTTTGCACCTCAGTCTCTGACACAGACAGCCTACGGGACGTCTTTTTTTAGATTCAAAGACTAAGCAAAGACAAAGCTACCCTGCCACAAGAATCTGGCCCAGCATCGGCCCAAACTCGGCAAAAAGTCCAAAAGTCAGGCTGTGTCTGGTTGCCCTACTGGGCTGAGAATCGGAATGAATAACGCCCCAGAATCAAGCCAAATTCCAGCTGCAATCACTGCCGTCACTGGCCTGTAATCAAAACATGATGTGGCCAAGCATTGGCCCAAACTTGGCCAAATAAACTGGCCCAATTCCGAGTGCTGACACTGCCATCACTTGGTGATGACATTTATTTTTCTTATGAAACTACTATTTCCAAAATCAACAATGAGGGTGACTCAATGTGCCATTAGTGCAGAGTCTTGTCCTGGTTAAATAAAGGACTCAAGAAAAGCCACTCTGTGCCACGGCATACCTGCACCGCGTAATTTATCACTGAAAAAACACATTTTATTGTTTACTTTTCCATTTGACAGGTGTTTGTTTGGAAGCTTGCCTGCAGCCATTTGGTTTTTGGTGAACCATTCTACCTCTGTACCAAGCGCTCCAGCATTTCCCCCACTGGTATACAGTATATAAACATTTAGACTTCGTTGGGTAATTTTCCTGTCAAAGAGAGATTATGTGTCTGCTTCACATTTCCCCCCGGTCTCCTTCGAGAAGTGTGTCACCAAAAATGGATTCAAACAGAAATCAGATCACTTTTGTTTTTCTCTGCAGTGCAAATATTTTGGGAGTAGGGAGATTGGGTTTCACTCTCTTTCTCTCTTTTTTTTTTTTTTTTTTACCGCCCATCGCCCCAAATTGTCGTATTGGAAAAAATCCTCCACGTGGACCCTGGGCCAGGAAAGTTTTCCCCCGAGCTGCAGGCTCAGTCTGTTTTTATGGTGCGCTGAGAGGCTAATTGGCTTTGCAGACGGCCTTTCCCCACAGTGACCCACGGTGCTAACGGCCTCCGCGCTCATCCAGCCTGTGACAGCTTCACTTCAGCTTGCTGACTGGCCTAGGAAAATGTGCGGGGTCAAAATAACTTAATATGTGGCCAATTTTGATTGTATGTGTGTTTGAGTGGGCAGACAGGTAAGGAGTCTCCACAATGAGTCACACTCATATCCAGAAATCCGCCTCAGCAGCTTCTGGAAAACTCACGTGTCTACCTGATTTTTGCAAATATAAGCCTGAGTGGGATAAGAGTGATGTTTGTTAAACCCAATATGTCTTCCACTTGTCATTTTTGCCTGTCTTTGGCTTTCTGCACTGATAGAAATGGATTAGCGTGTTTTAAGTCCCTGACAGATTTTAAAAGCCAAATTATTTCCAAACCTCCTACGTGCAGTTGAATCACTCCCCAAGAGAGACCTTTACCATCAGGGAAGGAGAAAGATTTGTTTTTATTTTATTTGTTTTAACTGCCAGACACCCACCTACATGGCAGTGTACTTACACGGTGGTATTCTTCAGTAATCCTGTGTGGGAAGCAAACTTGGACCAAATAATATTTAGCAGCATTGCTTAGCACTGATTAACATTACACGATGAAATTAACTTACCTGCCACTACATGAATAATCATGCTGCTGTGAGTGTGATAGTTTGGGGGAAACACGTGAGCAGGCCTATGACTCCCAGCCCAACAAAACAGTGCGCGGGGGGAGAGTGGGAAACAAAGATGGCCTCTGCAAATGAGCTGTGACCTGAGGCCGCCGAGAGGTGGGAGTCCCGTGAGGCGATGTGGGATGTGGGCCAAACGAGGGCAAGAGGAGGGAATATGAGACCATGTATGGGTGTGTGCGTGGATGCATGGGCCTACTGACTACCAGGTTTACATGGAGAGCCAGCACACGATAGGAGAAGTGTATCTGTGCATGTATATGTGTTAATCCTCCATGACGCTCTGTCTGCGCTCGTGCCCTTTTGTCTCCAGCTGCGTAAAAGTAGGTCACGTTTTTTACGCCGTTTAACTATGTTTTGTCAAAGAGGTTAACAAGCGGGCTTTTTGAGATGAATGGTAAGGAGTCCCCGAGCACATGGCTGTGGATTGCACATAAACAAAGCATTCAAGTGCACAGGCAGTAGCTTCAAGCAGCAACAGAAACACTGCAATTCTCAACTGGGTTAGGACATGTACTCAAGCACACTTTATATACCTGGAAAAACTAGATGTATCAACAAAATCATAATTTTGTAGCCTAAATTTATGATAATTTTTGAGGAATAGTCCTAAATTAACTTATTGCATAATCTAATATGCAGTTTAGGGACCTTTAATGGTCATTTTCAGGTTGGGTTGTTTACATGCATTATTGGTCAAAATCATGTGAGTTTACTCACACTCACACTCACACTGTTTATGTTGTACACCTGTGTTAAGCATGTAGCTACAGGTAGCATGGTACTTGCAACTGGGCAATGACTGTATCAGGCTATGGTGGTACTTTGTACCATAAAAAACACTCAATAAAAGCTTTGAAACTGAAAAAGGCACAAATAGACATGTTCAGGCAGGAACATGGTCCAAAACTGGAGAAAAAACTTAATAATATTTGCCACCAAAGAGTATGTTTCCCTGATGTTAGTATGTAGTTACTTGTAGCAGTGTGCTTGCAGCTGAGGAATGACTGTCATGGAGTATAGCAGCACTTTCTACTATAATAAAAGCTTCTCAACTACAATCTTCACATTTGTACATATTCCATCAGGAATATGATCCAAAATCGGTGAGAACTTGATAACATCAGCAACCAAAATCTCATGTTTCCTTAGCTACATGTAGCAGTGTACTTGCAGCCAGGAAATGACTGTAATGGTGTAAAGTGGCACTCTTTATTGCTGAAAAATCATCAATAAAAGCCTCAGAACTAAAGTATTTACAACCAGACATGTTCCAGCAGGAATATGTTTCAGAACTGGGGAGAAATTAACAACATCACCAACCACAGGGTGTGTTTTCCTGATGTCAGCATGTGGTGCTTTAATATCTCAGTGTACTTTCAGCCTGGGAATGACTCTAACAGAGTATAGTGACACTTTCTACTATAAAAATAAAAAATAAAATAAAATAAAAACCAAGTGGACATGTTCCGGTAGGAATATGACCCAATGTCAGGAAGAAATTGCCAATATTGGCAACCAAAGAGTAACCAAAGAGTTTCCCTGATGCTGCAATGCAGCTACATGTAGCAGTGTACTTCCAGCTGGGAAATTACTGTAACAGAGTATAGCATCACCTTTTACCATGAAATATTATTTAAAAAGGTTCTAACCCAAAATTTTTACAACCAAAAAATATTTTGCAGTAATATGCGTGAGGTTTTTGCTCAAAGGGATTACATTTTACACACGTTTACCATATAATTTGAAACTTTGGCCATGTTTACATCCAACATCTGACACAACATTAACATTGTAACATTATTTGACAGAAAATACGGAAAACCTTAATAGGTCCTCCAAAAATGTGTTATTTATTATGCCTTCAATATACCTCCTGTATACACCCACACGTTCAGCCTCATTTAACATAGTTTCCAAGCCCCTGATGATTGACAGCTGCTAAATTATAAACATATCACAACAAGCCATTACTGTGCACCAGTTCAAGTAAAGATTTTGAAAATGTTTGCTTGTAATCTTTTCACAGAGAAGTTTTTTTTTTCTTTTACAATTAGTACTTGACCGGGACCTTCGCCAGCAAACATAACAATGTTTCAGAAAAGAATGTAAACTTATTCCGCACTGGAAAACACATGGGCTACATAACTTTCCGTACACTGGCTACAATTACATGGAGCGATTTCTTCTAACCAGTCCCATCAATGACTCCCACTAACATGAGCACTTAATGATCAGAAAGGGAGTTCAGTCAATTGGTCAAGCCATCTAATTGAATATGAGGGAATTGCCAAATTCTGCAAGATCAATCCTCATGGGGAACAAGAATATATGTGCCAAATTTAACAGCAATCCATGCACTAGTTCTCCATACATACACCTGCACATACACTTGCACTGTATCCTATGTGAGGCACCTTTCCATAACAACATCCATTCCCAAACCCCAAATCCACACTCAAACCCGAACCCCAAACCAAACCACTAACTGTACAACAGCCTCTTCTCAAAGTCAGAACCAAACCACAGTGACTTCGATGTCCACAAAATATCTTCGAATTCGTCCAGTTCAGACGAGTCCTCAAGTGTACCGCAGTGTGTATACACATATAGTGACATATTCAGAGCACAACCCCAGCTGTTTTCTATTCCAGTTGACTTTGTCCAACTATACTTATCAATAAAGAAGCGTATGTGCCCTATTATCACCTTCTAGTATTGCCTTATTGTGTGTAAAACAGTAGATTTACCAGCCTGAAGATATCCCTTTCAGACAAAACGTCCCATTTCCCAAACATCTCAAATGTATATTTTATTAGCAGATGTGTTTTATAACCTTGCCCCCTCGCTCTAATGGATGTCAAGACTCCCTGTTCTTCTTTTAACAATGTTTACCTGATTGCAAGAGGAGAAATTTATTCTTTTCATGGTTCTACGCGCTCCCCAATCGGTGTATCGGCGTCACGTTTCATTGGCAAACGTCAAACAGTGCGGGCTTGAGTTTCAACAACACATTGCACCATCTTGATCCAGATTGAATTAGCTGTCAACAGTCGATGTCTGGGCCAGACAGGACGTTGTGTTCAGGCGCAAATCGGCCTCAGCTGTTTGTCCATGTGTGTGATTGAGAAAGAAAACGGGGGCTACAGTGGTTGATATGGCGTATTTGCGGCGGTCATGGCCCGTGGCTCCAGCATGTTTATGAGCTGCCGCTGTGTGCTGAGCTCATCACTCTGACCAAGGTATCTACATTTACATGGTTACAGAGACACACACATCAAGATAAAAGTCTGCATGAAAATCCCCTGAATTTATATGATTAATGTTGCTATATCAACAGCAGAGCTACACAGTGTCAGATAACCAGAAGCAGACAGCAGAGCAGTGCTGACTCGGCAGACTTGGTCATCATGGCAACAGTTACTGAACCAGTTTTTAGAGCAGCCGAAATGACTAGCTCTGCTCTGGATTATCAAATGGCATAATTCATTTAAATCAGTGGTATTTATGAGCTTTCACTGAATTGAAATTTCTGCCATGCTGCAGAAATTAACAGCTCTGCATCAGTAGAAACAACTAGTCTGTCTACTTGATGCTTAAGAGACAAATTTAACAGTCAGAAACAGACAAGAAAGACAGGAAATGGCAAAGATTAAACCACTGGTGATTGGTGACTCCTGTCTCACTGCCTCTCTTTTTAACTGCAGCTGATGTTAATTTGTGGCTTGTTAGGTGGTGCTGCTGCCAGTGTTGGTCTCTCTCTCTTTGGGTCTGTCCAGGTCTGCAATAATGTGGGTGCTTTTGCTCGGTTGTACTCAGATTGCATCCAGTCTGTAAAAAAAAATGCATATGTTTGCAGAATCTGTATGTTACAGGACTAGATTTTGGTATTGGATGTGTTCTAGTTTTAATGACTAGAGCACCATGTTTGAGCACCACGTAAACAGTTGAGAGGCTAAACATTTTGCCAGAAAATACAGTCTTGGTACCCGTGACCTATTGTCGATTTGAGTTTATATTAGCTTTTCTTTTCATAGCTGAAAGGTTTCGATATTGGCTCACATCTAACTGGTCTCTTTCAAATCAAAATAAATGATTTTACATTGGATCTGACTATGTTTTCCATTGATCCATTTTGTCTGGACCATATAGATATAGATATCTATGCTGTATGAATGAACTGTTTTCTGAATGTTTTGACCATAGACTGTATGAATAATGAACGTAGCTACCATGATGTCACCCACTGGTTATTGGACTGCCATACTGAAGCCTTGAGAGAGAGATTCAGTTTACCAACTGGATCCCTTGGTACGTTTGTTGATCTGATTGGTTATAGTTAGCCTATGATAGACAGATGGTTAATCTAATCACCTGCCAAGTTTCTTTTTTGCCAGCCCTTTTCCAAAAAGTTGCCAATGACACCATTATCCGAATCCATAATCACCCAATTAAATCACCAGAAACCACAGATGTGTGTGGCTAACCAAAGGTTTTTATTTTACACCTGACATTGATATAGGTTGATCATAAGTTGCTGTGTTTATTATTCATTAGAAAACTATTCACAGAACAGCCTGAGGATTGAGCATCAGATCATTTTTGATCACAAAAGTAGAAAATTGAGCACTGCTACTTAAATGAGGATTTTCCTTCATCACAATTTTGACGCATTTACTCAAATGATACTTGTACTTGGAAAAAGTACATAATCCATGCCAGATACTTGTTTCCTCTGAGTATTCAAATCAACCCCACTGTGTAACAAACCATCTGGTGCGTTAGGTTAATAGCAACAGCAGAACCAATCCATGTCAGCATGTGGACTGCCTGGGGCCCTCTTTTAAATCATATTCCGCCATGAATTGTATAATGTTTTTAAAAAATGATATCCCTTAGAAACACACTAGTCAAATATCACTGATGAGTCATCAGAAACCACAGGTGATTCATACTGGAAAAGCACATTCTGCTGCAACAGCACTGGTTTTATACACAACACATATTAGATTATCAGAAAGTCAAATCACAGGTTATTTTGAAGTTTAGACGATGTTATCGATGACAAGTGTGACGCACTTGGCTGTGAGAATATTTAGGAGATCTTGTACTGCTAACAGGCCACACGGAGACAGTCCCGGTGTGTATCTGTAATTCTGTTTTACTGTTCAGTCCGACCAAACCAAGCACATAATCGGATTGCAAACATTGTTCACTGTGTGAAACTCAAACAATGCTTATGTTATTATATTTCGCCCCTCCTGCGTTTTCTTTCACTTAAACTGGAGCTCAAAAAATTAGGGCATGTTCATATTTTGGAAGATTACTGTCATTTGCACAGTTTAAGAGTCTAGTTAGCTTATAAGTCAATCAGCATTTTAAACCCAAAACAATGAAAACATTAAGTGTTTCCTCATACATGTGTACAGATTGTATGTGTTTGTAGCTTACGTCCGCTCACGTGCATTAAGGACGCCTGAGAATATCAGGCCCTGTAGTTTTTGTTTGTGCAGACGTGGCCCTGACCACCTCCGAAGCCCCAGAAAACTGTCCAGCTGCTTCACACTGCTTCACATCTGGGACGAGTCTGGTAGTGGTTTAAGATGAGCGCACGTGCGCTCACATATAGTCTCCCACACACTCAGCCACACAGTAAATCCCCTTACACATCCATACATACAGGAGACATTTCCACTATGAGGAAAATGCAGACCTCAGCGATGTACAATTGTTTTTGTAGCGCGGCCTTGTTGTGGCCCGTGACCTCCTTTTTCAATTCTGTAAAATGTGAACAGATTTCGAGGAAAAGGAATGAGGGTGAATAAACACAAGCCCTTCCTTTCCTCCTTTCTCTCCTTTTTTCCCCTCTTCCCCTCCTTCCCTACTCTCTTCTTCTACCTATACTGCTCCATCAGTTTGTCTGCTCCAGTGACACTGACCCACTTGGCAGAGGATCAGCAGCAGAGTTAGAGGGATAAAAACACAAACCCACACACATGCACACACACACACACACACACACACACACACACACACACACACACACACACACACACACACACACACACACACACACACACACACACTTCACAGCCACCAGGTACAGTATATAGAAGAACTGTAGCATTGTTTCTACAGGGATTAGTTTAGCTTAGATTTTTAATTTTGCACTGTGGGTGCAGAAGTACATATTTATGGAAACCATTTCTTCCAGTGTGATTTCAAAAAAGATCCCGTAAGACATTATAATGAGAAACTTCCTCAAAATAATGACTTGGTACTAGTGACTTAACATTTCAAAAATAATCTTAATTATCCTAAATATCTTAATTATCTCAAAATAATGACTTTGTATCTTAAAATATTTACGTAGTATTTCAAACTTATGACTTATTATCACATAATAATGACTTGATATCTCACAATAATAACATATCTAAAAATAATGACATCTCAAAATAACGACTTCGTATCTCTAAACAATGACTTATTGTCTAAGAATAATGTTAAACTCTCAAAATAATGACCTTGTTTTTCAAAATATATGTCTATATAATGATTTGGTATCTCAAAATAATGACTTAATACCTCAAAAAAAAGAGAAAAATTTATCTTAAAACAATGACTTAATGGTGATGGAGAGATATATAGGTACTGGTTAGATGGAGGGAAGTTTACCACAGTTTTTCATCATATACTATCCACATTGTTTTGATACAAAGCTGTTTGAAAATCTGCTAAGCACCGTTTTAACACAAATTATGTCCACCTACAACCCCACACCATGAGCTGAGCTCAATCAATCAGTAGTTTTCCCTTTTAAACAATTTAATTTGAATAGGCAAGTATTAAAAAGCCTATAAAAAGGAGAAGACTCAGTCAAGAAAATCTCAAATAAATAAAAGTCTTAAAATGTAGATTTTTGGAATCGTCTCAGGTTTCGCATTTATATTTGAGTGGGTGATGCTGTAAAAAACCACAGCGCAGACAGCTAACACTCATTTGCCCACACTCTCACACACATGGTCACATTTTAGCCTTGTCTAGACACACACATACACATATTTAGAAACGCTTGCTTGCATAGGCAGACACTTTGACACGCGCTGCTAACTAGATATTGAAATGCGCGTGCACAGACTCATACATGAATGCAGACGGGTGCACACTCACATGAAGCTCAACCTCCATCCTGCCACACTCGCTCACCATCTCATCTGAAGCACAGGGCAGCCTGTCAGTGTGTGAAATGAGCTGGAAAAGAGCAAAAACAAGAAGAGGAGAAGCGGTTAAGAGGAATTCATCGAAATCTCGAGCGTAAGCGCTGCCTGACAAAACCCCTCTCGCCACACCATGCAGCCGGCAACGAGCTCGCCATGCAGGACTGCAAATACGCCTGAAAATGATCAATGTGGGCACTTTTGGGTGAACTCTTCTTCTTGCAGGGTTAACAACTGACTCATAGCTTCTCCCTCCGGTGATGCATGCGGGCTCGGAGCGGGATGTTGGCCTAATTGCGGTGACTTGCCATATGGTTGGAGAAGGGAGAACGATACATCATCATTGGACATACGCATACAAACACTCATATGCACGTGCAAGCATGCAAACGGGGGTTGTCGAGGTCTGAGCTGTGCCAAGCTGTGATAAATCTTTTTCTCCTTTGGGATAAAGGTTTCTTGCCTGTCACATAAAATCCACCCGGCTCTGTGTGCAAAGATCTGGCCTCATAGGAAATACTGCAGTACCTGTGTGTGTGTGTGTGTGTGTGTGTGTGTGTGTGTGTGTGTGTGTACGTACGTGTGTGGGCTTACAGGGTTGTTTTCAGTCTGGTAAGCTGCCAGATGGTTGAACTTTTCCTCACAACGACACAATGAGTGCCAGAGAAGTTTCAACAATCAAAAGTCACTTTAGGAAACTTTTTCTGTCTAAAATTCCCAGATGTGGGAAACACCATGAATCTGGCGCTCTAACCAGGTCAAAACAAAGTAAAAGCATGTGGAAGTGTGTGTGAGAATAACTGAATGAAGCCATTATGCTTATGATGATCTATTCTGGGCATTGTGTGGTCGCACAGGAGTCGCAGTCGTCCACTGCACGGCCCCCCGGCCCTCCTTTAGTTACACTCACACAGCAGGCCCTGTTGACTTTGGTCGGTCTGACGTTGTCGCACAGCGGGAATGTAGCAGTCATTTCGGGGTGGAAAGTCACCGCTGTCTTCCTCTCCCGAGAGAAGCCAAACAGAAATAGGTGATCCCTGCTGCCAGAGACCTAGGTTACCCAAAACCAACCCTTCACTGAGGACACTACTGTTCCTCTGTGAGTCACTGAGTGCGTTTGAATTATGGTAATTTTCTAATATCGTGGAGTCAAGTGTTTTGTCCCATTTAAAGGAACTTTCAGAGCTCCGAACCTTGATTTGCTTGGACTTGGTGACCAGAGTTGGGTTACTGGCATGTAAACACCATAATCTGTTTCTGATTAGTTGTCTATCTGTTCAAAATATTCTCTTGATACATATTGGATACTTTTGGTTAACCCTGCATATGCTGTAAACAACAAAAACTAGATTTAAAACGAAGACCAGGAGGCGGAATACTCATGTCATTTAAAAAGAATAACCATTAACCCTTTGGAACCGGAGCAAATTGGCTTGATTCCTGCCAAAATATGGGAAGAAGGAAATAAGCAATGACAAAAGAAATGACCCCAAAACTAGCGAGAAATTAGTAAAAAGTACATGAAAATTACCCTAAAAAAGTAAATAATAATAATAATAATAAAAAGAACAGTAAAAAAGACAGAAATGGCCAGGAAAAAAGTGCTCAAAAATAATAATAAACAATTACATTAATTTTAAATAATGAAACAATAAATAAATAAAAACAAATAAAGTTTACTCAAACTACTAATTTCTTGCAACTTGTGGAACATTTCTAATCAAACTGCTAATTGCTCTAGTTTTGGAAAGAAATTGCACCAATTTGTTCAGGGCTCAAAGGTCTAAAATACTTATATACTTAAAATACTTATAATGTTGAACATGTGGTAGAGAATTGTTAATCGGTGGTTGTATTTATTGATTCCAACAATGCCAAAGACCACACATGCTATCTGTCCTTAACGATTAGGTAACACCCAAAATCTTGTGTCAAACCAGTAGTCTAGAATAGTATATCCTTTATGATGGCGAGGCACACATTTCCATCTCGAACAGTAGGTCACAGTCAACATGCGTAAATTTCACACACATTTGTAGGTCAGTTATGTGGGCACGACTGCAGAAAAGAGCGGAAAAAAAACACACGAGGCGACCGTACGCCAAGCTTGTAGTCAAGCCACAAGGTCCTGACTGGAAATTCCCAACGTGAACTTTCCATGGAGGGTGTACAGCGAGGCATTAGCACTACTACTACTGTGAGTCATTCTTGGAGTCATGGTTGCTAACAATATTGGACACAACCTCAGCTAAAAGTGCAACATGTAGCATTTTTAAACAGCAATATATCATTGTCAAATTAGCTGTAATACCTTGTTGAAGTTTCCATAAACAGACGGAATTTGAAGGCTTTTTCATGCCAGCGGTATTGGTAGTTCCAGAGTTTCTTCAAAGTAAGAGCAAATTTCCCATAAACCCTCAACTCTGGTGACACTGCTTTTTCTTGAATTTAAGAGGATTTGCACTTACTTTGGTCTTATGCTGTAAAGCAACATCGATTTGTGCTGGAAAGCAACAAAAAACGAGAACAAATTAAGGCCTATAACTTTCTATGATTAAACTTTTGAAGGAAGAAATCGATATATTCATACTCCACTAACTGATTCTTCCAGCTTTACAACATGGAGAATATTTCCTCTACTCAATTAAAATAATCTATGATTAGAGTTTTCAACGTTAAACTGTTTACATGAACGCTAAATAACATGACAGACCATATTTTCTCGTCCCTGGCTGTAATATTTAATATTAAATCTACATTAACATTATTTAACTTTAGATTATTGTTATGCTACAAAGTGGGAATCTAAAATTTTCACCCACAAGCCATAGCTCATCTATTAAAAAATCACCTCTGCTCCCACAATGTTACATGGAATAGAAAGCCATGTCGTTGTGAGCATGTGGCTGATATTTCTTATCAAGATAATGTTGTGTTAGCGTAAGCTTTTAAGATTTGGTTTAGGCTGTGCGTTTTGTTTTGCTACCACCATATTTTAGTCATGGATGCATGATTAGAACTTGATACAGTCTTGGAGACGGTACCATGTTCATTTAAAAGTTTGACTTTTCGGTTACTAAATTACCAGGACCTTTTGAATCTATGAGCCCACAGAGCGAGCACACAGTAAAGACTTCCGCCAGTTGAACCATCTACTTCTGGGTTAGCTCTCTCTTAAATTGAATAGGTGTAAAATTATTTAAACATGCAGCTCTTCTAGATTTTTTAAATGTTATAGGACCAATTGGATCAAAATGAAGATTGTCCTTGAGGCCTTTGAGTGATCATGGTTTTCATCTTGGCAACATTAAATTCCATGGCAATTATGAAATATCTTGTATGTAATGTAGAGGAAAGGTCAGGGGCTCCCAACAAAGATTAGGACTCTAGAGCTCATATAAATGTAAGAAGTGACCAACCAGACCAACGTTGCTATGAGAAAATTAATAACAATGAACATGAAAGACATCACTTTGATTAAAGATGACATCTTCAGAAGAAACCTTAAAAAGGATAGAAAAATGTCTAAAGCAGTACAAGAAAAAAAATCATGCATCTTAATCCTTTGATGTCTTAGTTATTGTGTTCATACCTGTGTATAATCTCTATAAAGGGCCTGACAAAAAGATAGCCATGCAAAGAATAACGAACAGACAGACAAAAGAGGAGGAGGGAGAAAAGTCGGGAGTATTGTTCACACCAATTAAACTGCTGGAGCTGATGTGTAACTGTAGACTGTATGGTTCAGCTTTATCTCTTTCCGCATCAAGAGTTCCTTCGAAGGATGTAGAAAGTGAACAGGACAAGTCGATCTGACCCAGTTCGCCGTTTTTGAGAACAGAACATCACATCCTGGCTGTTTTTGACCTCAAAGCAAACATTTGCTGGTCTTCTCCCCCCTCAGCAAAAAGAGGCAGCATGATCTCTATCTTTGTTTCAAGCTAGTACGTCTAACAGATGGTTGTAGCAAAATCCAAAGTGACAGAAAACATTTAACTCTGCTTGATTTCGCTTCTTCAGGTCTTAAAATAACATAAAATGCACACAAACAGCTGCAGACACACTCACACGCTTCATCTTCCCATGATCTAACCGCAAAAACAAACCTCCCTCAATAAGACACTCAGCAAATCTAACTTGATTCATTCAGATTCTGTTTTGATGAAAGCCTAAAACTTTAAAGCTTATCCCCACCCTGTCTGGTTACACTATATCTGCTCCTGTAAAAGATTAAAAGTGAATGAAAAATGGTGTCGTGGCAGTTTATTTGCACGAGATAAGCCATATTCCAGCAATTAGACACAGCCGAAACACGCAAAAGCCTTTTTTTTTATTTTCCCCATGAGAGGATACAACTGGAATCTGGACAGGAGTGCAGCAGAGAACAAGGTGATAATGGACCAAAGAGGTAAGAGGTGTGTGTGTGTGTGTGTGTGCGTGTGTTTGTGTGTATGCTGAGCACCACAAGGGCACGATTAGGAAGCAGCTATTGTTTTTATTGGTGCTCTGTTGACTGTAGGCCAAGCACTGGGTTTATGAGACCCCACCAACCCACACACACACATACATACATACACACACACACACACACACACACACACACACACACAGTGGGCATCCTAATGACCCCTCACCTCCCCAGCTCTCGCCTCCCATTCCTATAACATAAGGCTGACCCTAACAATCTACAAATGTTTGACCCTGTATCATTTACTCTGCAGAGAAGACCTTTCGCTACAATCTTTTGTCCCTCCGTGACTTGCACATCTTCATCATCAAGTCCATTCTCACCTGCTCTATCACTATCTAGTGCGCTAGTGCCACTACTAAGGAAAAGAGCAGACTGCAGTATATCATTCGCTCTGCAAAGAAGGTCATTGGCTATAATCTTGCATCCAGGACCTGCAAGCCCTCAGGACCCTGAGGTAGCGTGTCTTAACATCCATCTAAATGTGTTACGTTACACATATAATAACATTAATATGATAAGTAAATTATTATCTGTCTTATATTTGATGTATGTGGATTTGTTTGAAAGTTGCATCTTACATTTTGAAATGTACTGAATGCACACCAGACCCTGATCTTTTTTCTGTGTATTTTTGGGTGTTGCCATGTGGGAAACTATGAAGAGCCCCGGGAAACTATGATAATCTCAGAAAAGTATGCAAGCCTCATTTAACAACAACTGTCTTAATGTGGCAAACCCCACCCATCTGCCACTTCAAGTAGATTAAAACAAAAGCAAGGAATTCTCTTTGCAGTCACTTTTTCAGCCCGGCCTCCGGTGGAGAACAAACCGCACGGCCCAGTCAGGGTGTCAGTTTGTGGCCAGTTAAGAGTCACAGGACAATCCAATAAGCCTGCTGTAAAAGTCACCCGTGAAAAGAGGCGACCACGGCAGCGCTGTAGGCCTCCGACCTCAACTCAACTGCTGCAGAGGGGAAACATTGCAAACCCACAATCATAAAAGTCGAGCTTCTCATATAACGTGACAGACTGAATGTAAACAAAACAAAGATGAAACATGTTTTCATCCAAAGAGCGCCGGCTCAGTGTTTTTGGCTTTATTGCAAAAGAGGAGGATGTTGAGCTTGATGAGTTAGAAAACTGGAGGCGTGAAGTCAGAGCAGTGTGAAGCTTTCCAAGTCTACCCAAAATTAAGTCATATCCGGTTAATTCAGACACGGTTTAAATGTCAGTGCAAAGAACCAGACGACAGAATCAGATCCAAGATAAAATTAAAAAGTCTAAATAATGAGGAGGTATTTAGGGCTACAAATAACATATAGTACGTATTGCTATAACTATAAGAAGATCCGCCACTGCTATAGACTCTTATTTAAGCCTAAATGCAGCAGTAACCCTGTGGTCAGAAAGCTGGACTCGTTCAAATACTTAGGGTGAAGAGTGGTACTCAAAGAAACAGTCTCCAGTGCAGTTGCCCTGGGACTAACACTGAACACTGAACCCCCCCAGTGTTGCCCACTGACCAACAGGATGAGACTGTGGTTGGACTGGGCAGCTCCCAGGTGTAAATGCGGGTACACATGTGACCCTCCTTCCATCTCTCCCCCGGGTTGTTCCTGTAAATAAGAGTGTGCTCTCAGGCAACCTGCCCAGGTTAAATTAATTAAATCAACATACAGCTAAATAAAAAAATCTTTTTTTTTTTTTTATCTCTGCTTGCAGTTTAAAGAGTTTTACATATGCAACAATGACACAAGTTAACAAAATCTTCCAGTCCAGAAACACAAGTCGCAGTGAAATTTAATGTCCTGTACCAAGATGAGGATTAGCTGTGAGTCTTTTGCTCGCAGTGATAACATCTGAGGCTGACTCGCCAGTTGCTTTGGTCTTGATAATCATCACTCATAAAGATGCCACTCTGACATCTGAGAAAGGCAATTAAAGGGGAGACGAGGAACTAAACATCCCAGCACCATCAGTCTCTATTAGCATCAATGCTGGAGAAAGACTTAGCTCAGTGCAAATCCTCCTGGCTCGGGACTCCGTGTGCCTGGTGCGAATTAAAGTGACTGAGGTGCATCTTGTGGCCTGAAAAGATTGAAAAGGCACTGACATTCACAAGAAGTAAGGCCTGTCATCACCACAAAAACCCACTGAGCATCTTTGTTTCTGCACCTGACTGAAGTGGCCCAAGATGCAAAGTAAGGCCTGTGTGGTTGTGTGGTTTGTTTTTACCCTCACTGCTGGTTTGTGTTTGGGAGGTATCGGTTTGTTCCAGATAGTAGCCTATATCCAGTGATTATCAATGTGTGTGTGTGTGTGTGTGTGTGTGTGTGTGTGTGAGAGAGAGAGAGAGAGAGAAGAGAGAAGAGAGAGAGAGAGAGAGAGCGAGAGAGAGAGCGAGAGAGAGAGGAGCTTAATATGACAGAAAAAAGGAGATATTCATGAAAGAGTGACAGAGAGGGGAAAGGGGTGTAAGGGGTTGTAAAGATGTACACTGCCCTCCAGTGGCAGCAGATAGAAATGCTTTAACACACACAAAACAAAACAATTTTCAGGGCATGAGTTTAAATAGTTATCTGTCGTAAAAATGTGTCTCTGATACTCAACAGAGCACACTGTCAGCAGTTTTCATGCACAGTTTATTCTGTAAAAAAGCAGATCCAATGAAACGGGCAAATCTGTGAAAAATCAGGTATTTTTCTTTTGATTTTAATGTTTTTCTCAACTAACACAGCTCTTGGAACGGTGATGCCCGCCAGTAAAACGCTTTGTAAGACTGAAATATATCACCTCAGGCTGACAGGACTGTGTAATAGTAATTAGCAACTGTCAGTACCATACCAAACTAAACTAAGATGGGATTAAGTCTGAAAACACTCCCTATTTCATGAACTACAGATAACGATAACACTTCTGTTTTTGCTCCCATTTTTATGTGTGTAAGTTCATCATCTAAGACTAGCATTAATGCATGCAAAAGACTTATTTCTCTCAAATTTTGTTCACAAATGCTTGTGAGCAAGAGATAATCTAACTACCTGACAGGTGTGCCCTATCATGCTGCTGATTAGACAGTGTCATTACTACACAGGTGTGTCTTGGGATGGTCATGATAAAGCAACACTCTAAAATGTTCAGTTTGATCTTGAAAAAAAATAAATATATTAGGGATTTATTGATCACAGATACCCAAAAGAATCTGTCAGTATCCGTGTGACCACCATGCAGTGTGAAACCTCTCCTTTACATGTCCAGCTGAGACTAGATGTCATTGTGACATTGTCGGGCAGATGTTAAATTTTGGTTGAAATGAAACTCAGGATGACAGTATTTTAACTCTTAAAAACCTGAGCAAATGTGCTTAATTTCTTTCAGAACAAGCACCTTAAAAGAAATGGCCCACAAATTTGCAAGAAATTAGGTTAAACTTACCTGAAAAAAAGAAAAAAAGAACCAAAAAATGTCAGCAAGGAAGTGCTGAAAAAAATACGTATATATAATAAGAGAATTATAAATATATTTAATTGTACGTTTTCTTCATTTTTTGATCCTATCTAATAATCCTCCCAGCCAATTTTCAGATCATTTCTTTGTCACTTTTTACTATTTTTTGCAGTTTGCGGGGCATTTCTTGCCAAGTTGCTCATTATCTTCATTCACGTGTTTTTGAAAGAAATTAAACAATATTCTCAGGTTTAAGAGCTTAAATGCTTGTGAAAGGCATCTGAATGTGGGACAAGAAAGTGATGTCAATCCAGGTGTTGGAGAGTTAAATGTCTAACAATGTTAGAATTTCACTGAGTGTGCATTAACATTATGACTTTTTGCAGACATACGACTAAATGCCGTTATTCTACATCAAAATGATGCTGGCGTGAGGAGTTTGGAAGATGTGGCCTTTGGTTACTTAACAACACAAATGAGAACCAACAAAATGTGAACGTCATGCGTCATCAGTATTCTACGTCAAATCAATGTCGGCATTAGATGTTCTGCCATTGAAACGTTGTGCTCGTTGTCTGTAGCTTATACCACTCCATACCATAACCCCACCACGGGGCACTCTGTTCACAAAGTGCTCGCCCACACAGCACCATACATTCTGTCATGCATGTCGTCTGCCATCTGCCCGGTGCAATGTAAACTGGGATTCATCTGTGAAGAGAAAATTTCTCTAAAGTGCCAGATGCCATTCATAGTGAACATTTGCCCACTCAAGTTGGTTACGAAGACAAACTGCTGTCAGGTCAAGACCCTGATGGAGACGCAGATGAGCTTCCCTGAAACTCGTCTCTGATGGTTTTCACAGAAATGTTAAAGTTGTGCACTTAACTGTTTGTCCTGTTCAGGTGCAACGACAAGCAACGATCAACGACACTGAAGACGTCTTATAGTCGAGAAATGAACATTCAATTTACGTGCAACAGCTCTGATAGACATTCCTGCAGTCAGCATGCCAGTGGCATGTTCCCTAACAACTTCTGACATTTGTGGCTTTGTGATGTGTAATAAACTGCACATTTTAAGTCCAGTTCAGATGAAATATTGAAATATTCACAAGATGAAACCGATGTGAACTGGCGGGTCTCAGCTGGACTCAGGCCCAGGTCCCTCTCATTTACATCCCCCAGGCTGCTCACACTAATGTCACTCTTCATCCCCACAATGTATTGATGACAATACTCATTAAGTGATTAATCCTTGGCAGTTATTTCAATTATTGTGAAGTATTCATTATGGATATTTTCAATCTGAAGCTCATATCGCTTTGTTTTTTTTTGTCATTTAATCATTGCTAGAAATGTAACTGTAGCAAGTACCTCATTATCATCATTCACTTTTGTGTTTTGTGAAGTTACATCTTATAATCAGCTAAAAAATAAGCCTGAAAACCTGGAAGTTGTAACATCAGTACAGTGGGTTGTTGCCATGGAGACGATACACAATCTTATCTAGTCACATTTATGCAAACTGGCAAGTTTTTAAAAACATTGCAGACCAGCTTATTGCAAGAAGTTACAAGTTTCAATTCTTCACTGACAATATTTTGGGTGACCTGGGCTTTAGAGCAGCCTTCAATCATGACCATACTGCCTGTGCAGTTATGATGCTGTTAAATCAGCAGCTTAATATGCCACACCTGTCAGGTGGATGGATTATCTTGAAAAAGGAGAAGTGCTCACTTACCCCTGTACACAAACCTTATATCTATAATTTAAACGTAAAAAATGGCAGCCAAATTAAAAGTGCTGCTTAAACTTTTATTCAGTATATATAACGCCTAAGTACCGATGACGTGTGCTCAACTCTCTGCTAACAATCCCAAAATGTGTTTAATTACAAAGAAAATCACCAATGTATGACTGTGATCATGTAAAAATGATGTGTCCAAAATCTCAATGTGTACTTGATAAACATAGCCTGCTAAACAGCACTGTCATTATTTTCTTTCTCTCTTTTTTTAGGCAATGGCATGATGCAACAATGGAGCAACTGACAAGTAAACGGGTTTGCATATGCACTGACAAGCTAATGAGGGAAATGGGAAACAGGTGAGGAGAGAGGGTCAGGGGATGGAAAAGGCTGGAGAGAGGTTACTGCAGGGCTGATGAGGCAAAGTGGAAACAGGTGAGCAGGTGAACAAAGGTCAGGTGATTGGGGCAGTTAAAGGTCGAGGGCATCTGGTGGACAGGCAGCGAATTGCAAAGAAGTGGCACGAGGAACGAGAAAACTGTCATTGTCGATGTAACTATTAAACAGAAGTTGCACAGTGATGAAACACAGTGTTCTCTTTGTTCTTCTGCTCCTCTACCCTAAAATGGCACATTTATTTGCATGCAATTTTCTTTTCCCATGTGTCCTTTTGACACTCAGTTGAGAATGTCACGACATTTATTCAAGTACTGCACTTAAGTACAAATTTTGAGGTACTTTTACTTTACTTAAGTATTTTCTTTTCATGCCACTGTACTTTTACTACTTTTCTCCAATACATTCAGAGGAAAATATTGTACCTTTTGCATCACTACATTTATTTAATAGCTTACGTAACCTTACAAATTAAGTTTTTGTTTTGCATAAAAACATAAGAAGATTTTTTTTTTAAAAGCAGCTTTGTAATAAATAAAACTACCAAAATTTATACAAGTACAGATGCAATGATTGGCTGATTAATCAGTCAATTTACAGAATAGTAATTGCCAACTGTTTTTATAATTTAATTTTTTTTTCATCTTTTGAGATATTTTTTGAGTTTGGGTTGTTTTTCCCCTGTTTATTTATTTATTTATTATAATTCAAATGGGGTATTTCTTTCAGTGTTTTATTTTTCTTCTTTTTCTTTTCTTTGTTTTTTCTTTTGAGTTTTTGTGGTTGGATGTTTTTATTATTTTGAGGGGTCGTGTTTTTTTCAGAATTTTGTTTTTATTTTGAGTTTTAGGGAGTTTTTTATTTTTTTCTAATAATTATTGAGTTTTTGGATATTTTTAGAAAATATTTTAATTTTGAGCATTTTACGGTGTTCTTTTTATCTAATGATTTTAAGGTTCTGGTATTTTTTGTTTGTTTTTTTTAAGATTTTTTTGCATTGGGTACTTTTATATTTAATAATTTAAGAATATTTTCCTGATTACACTTACCTGCCTTTACTTAAGTAACAATTTTAACACAGTATTTTGCTTATACCAGAGTATTTTGACTGTGTGGTATTAGTACTTTTACTTCAGGATCTCTGAATACTTCGTCACCCACTGTTGGCACTGAAGGGAGGCAGATCATTTTTGGCAGATCATGAGTGTTAAATAGCATTCACAACTTTCAAACACGTTTCAAACACGTCAGTCTGCAAAAACCTGGATTGAATGCTGTTTTCTAGTCTTATTTTACCTTGAACCAGCAGCAGGGCTGGTGTTCAGAGCAACCTCCAGATAAAATGTATGAATATTTGAGACTGCCTGAATGCTTAAACACACATTCTATTTTCAAAGTCCTCCAGAAGAAAAGCAAACACTTATAATTATTTGCGCACAGTGTTTGCTCTCAGTCTGAGTGCTGCAGGGCTTTAAACTGCTCAGTAACAACCTTGGCAGAAAAACAACAAGCTGTAATTAGTGAAAGTCTCCACTAGGGGGGAGAAGAGAACAGAGAAAAGTAAGGAGCTGTCTTTTCTTAAACTTGTCCAAAAAATATATGTAATAATACATCTCATTTATCTTGAGGTATTTGTGCAATGATTTCTGGTAACTTTCCATTACACTTGCTTCAAAAATTTTAAAACTTTTAAACACAAGCTGAATTACCATATTGCAGAAGACACCAGACTGGGTACCAGATGTAAAAGTTTACACTGTGCTTTCAGATTAATGTGTTGAGCAGTTTTGTGTGTCTCTGCTGCAGTCTCATTAGTAACTGGCATGCGGTATACGGTTTCATGCACACACACATGCACGCACACACACACACATAACCACACACACACAGATGTATCTGAATTCTTTACATGCACGCTCTTGATTGCGTGCTGGTCATCCTGTGTGCCGTCACATGCAACATGTGACAGAAAGGGAAAAGTGGGCTCCCAGCATCATGGAAACGTCCACCAAATAGGCTTGAAATCAAAATCAGGATGGAAAATCAAACCATCCTTTAGTTTTTTCAGCCTGGACAGCTCAATTATTGACTGATATTCCATCCAGGTTAAAAGTCGTGTTGGTGTAACCCTCCTTTAACGCTCTAATCCCTCAGTTCCTCATTTTTGTTTATTTGCTGTGTTTGTTCTGTCTGGCACTCTGAGCTCATCCATTTCTGGCTGTTTGCATTGCACTTCCCAGAGATCACTTGTCAATCAAACAGTGTGGGCGTCACCGTTGTGTGTTTTTCCTTAAATTTTGTGTTGATAAAGTTTTTTTCTTTATTCCGAGCCAGTGCACATACTTTGTGTTGACACTGAGCTGTAATGTGCTTCCTTGGATATTCCACAGCACAGGTTAGTGTTGATAACAAAGTCAGTGAATGTGTGTTTTCCAAACTAAACCACTTTAAATTCAACTTTGAAATAGCCCATTAGTCAGTAACCCCACATTCCCATTGTGACTAACTCAGCTGATGAGTCCTCCTCTCCTGACTGCTTGTGGGCAGTACAATAAGGCTCTGATTGCATCTATGTAATCATCCACAGCCCCACTGTTTTGAACACTTTAAGTTACTTTCTACTGCTTTGCTTTTCATAACATTGCAATATTTTTAGTAAAGAGAGAAGAACAATTAGAGTATTATTGGTCCGGAGCATTAGACAACATGCCCAGATGTAAGATTAGGCCTGCCATGTACAGAAAATAGATTATACTCCTGTTATTTAGACACTTTTGACACCTGTAGGCATTTAATGTTACAGCTGCAACTTTTAAATTTAGCAATCAACCCTTTGCCCAGTTGCAACTGCACCCGGCATGTCAATATTTTCTTTTGAACAATGTCAGTCAGAGATATTCCAAAGGAAACAATAGCAGATTTCTAGAAAAGTAGTTCTGAAATACCATAGAAATATAGACATATAATAGACGGTATAAATAATGGACGTGGCTACCGTGAAGTCACCCATTGGCTTCATTGCACAGCCTCCTTAGGTTGCTGCTTGGAAATGCCATAGAAAAAACATTAATGCTTCTGTTATTTAGACACTGGTGCCACCTGCAGGCAATTAATGCAACCTTTAATTTTAGCAATTCACCCTTAACTATGTCCCCCCGCCTTGGTGATGCAGCCTGTTCTCATTTTGAAGTTGTCAAATACTCCCTTTGCTGTGATTTTGGTGTAAAAGTCACCTCTCATGTCCATGTGATATGCCACTAGAAGGCATCAGCTGAGAACGCAGCCAGACAGAACGGTTTACGGTGTTAAAATACGCCGCCAGGCAGCTGCATAGCACCTGCTGTGGCAGCATGATACGCAAATGTTTGGCGTCAGTTCAGGACACGGCAGGCAAAACCTGTCACATCTGTATGATATGATGGTGTCATGTTTAAATGCTGTCAGTAACAACGTAATATGAGGAGCAGGAAGGTTCATAGGTAGGTGATGGACAGACTTTCATACAGGAGTCTGGTGTTAGCTTCCTGTCTGAATGTGATGGGGGTATTTTACACCTTACCACGTGCCTCTTTAGCCTAAACCTATCCATCTCTGCCAGCATGTGCATTTGATGATGTCCCAGCATTGGTTGCCTTAACATAACCACATGCAACATAATCCAAACACGTGCTTGTGTTGACATCATAGTAGTGGCATCCTGGAAGGTCAACAGCAGATGCAGGGGGTACCTAGAGCATAACAAGTGGACACAGAAGTCCACTGCAGAGCGGCAATATTTGCCAACTTGGGATCAGATTGAGTTGGCACTGCACATGTTGACAGTTCCCGTAAAGGACAAACATATACCAAAACAACTAGAGAACATCTTGTGATGGAAACACTCCAGCCACAATACAGTAATCTGTGCCATTAAAAAAAGGTCAGGGACGTAAAGTACTTCCTACCCCCCAAATACCAGTTCCTTGTCATCCTTCCTACATCTACACTACACTTCGACTACATCTGACACTGTTGTAACACTATTGCACTGACAAAAAAATGGATTCAGCTGTGAGTGAGGTCTTCCAATAAATAGTGGTTCCCAACTGGTCCATACATTGGGTCCAAATTTCTCCTTAGTCATTAGTTCAAGATCCACACATTTGATTAATTTCCACGTATTCAATTTTATTTCACAAGATGTAAACATGTTGGCTTAGAAAACAAGGAAATAAAGAATAAACAGCAATTGCACTTCAAAATTAAGTGCATTTTTTCCGAATCTGACACATTCACGAGTCACTAATGGTCCATTCAGATTGGATCCACCAGTTAAGAACCACTGCCATACTGTCTAAAAATAATGGACATGTCATCCATTGCCATCACCTTTTTTGGAGCCAGTTATGTACCATATATGTACAAGTAGGCTGAGCTGTGGAGGGGCGAGGGGTAGGTCTGACTCATGGACTGCTGCATCAACTTGCAAACAGTTTTTGTAAATTGGACATTTTAACGTGAGGGTCGATTGCACGTTGGCATTTGCTTAATTTTTCATCCCCAGAGCTCGCTGTTTGAGTCATCCCCATTATTTAATCAATGTCAACATCTCTCCTCACCTTTTTGGCTTCATTAAAGCCAAAAACACAACACACAGATTTCATTGTCATAATCCCTTGTTCTGAAGGCTTGACGGGCCTCCCGTAGTTATGTTTGCTAACACAGGATTCAACACAGTTTTAGGGAGGGGCTTAGTGAGGGGTCAATTGAAATCACATCAGTCTGAAAAAGAAAGACAGCTCAGGAATGTTAAAATCAAACTTTTCGCCACCTGTGACTTTAGCAATTTCAGCAACTTTTCTTCTCAGGCTTGCTGGCCGCCCACACATCAGCTTTCACAGTCTCCTTGGTCACTCAGCTCTATAGAACAAGTATGGACTCCTGGTGACTTTTTTTTGTTGCCTGCAGTGTGTTTGCAAGGTCACAGCTATAACTGATTGAATCATGGCATGTATTTTGCCCAAGGATGGTTTGAAGTTTCACTCGTTCTGGGAACAAATCAGTATTTTCTCTGAGGAACTAAAACGCCCTCATATAAACTTTATTATATGTGACCAGTGGTGGAATGTTACTAAGTACCTTTACTCGAGTACTGTAATTAGGTACACATTTAAGGTACTTGCACTTTACTTTTTACTTCACTACATTTATCTGACAGCTTAAGTTACTTTACAAATTAAGATTTTTGCATAAAAACATACAAATAATTTAAAAGATATGCTGTTCTAATTCTAATAAATTAAATTATCCAACAGTTTTTACAAGTACAGCTGCAACAATTAGTTGATTAATCAATTGACTGACAGAATTAAGAAATTAATAGTTAATAATTAATAAGAAATTAATTGCCAACTCTAAACTCTTGATAAACTTGTATTTATTTATTTATTTAATGATTTTAATTTTGGGGCAATGTACTTTTTATAATATTTCAGGAGTTTTTTGGTTGTTCTTCATTGGTTAATAATTTTGAGGTTGGGGGGGTGTTTTTTTAGAATAATTTAATAATATTTATATGATGTAATTATGTAATTATATTATGTTTTATTGTTTAATTTAATTATATTTTATAATTTAAGGGGGTTTGTGTGGGTTTTTTTCCTGTTTTGTTTTTTTATTTTGAGTTTTGAAGTATTTTTCATTTTTTCTAATAATTTTGAGTTTTTGTTTTTTTGGTTTTTTTTAATATTCAATAATTTTGAGGGGGTTTTAAGGTGTTTTCCCCTTTTTTTTTAAATAGTTTTAAGGTTTGGGCATGTTTTGTTTTTTAATATTGTTCTGCATTGGGTACTTTTATTTTTATGAATTTAACCACATTTTCCTTATATACACAGTTTTGCTTTAAGTACCATTTTAATTCAGGACTTTTAGTTGTTACAGAGTATATTCACCATGTGGTATTGGTACTTTTACTTAAGGAAAAGATCTGAATACTTCCTCCACCACTGTATGTGATGGAGGCAGGAATCAACTCTTCCGAAATGTCAGCCTTCAGAATTACAGCTTGTGGTTCACATGATAATAAAAACTTCACTGTTTAAAGAAAGTCCTGAACAAAGTGAATTAAAGGGAACTGACCCCGGCCCTGCATGGTACTGCTGTTATCTTGTGATAAGCCCTGATACCAACACAGTGTCCCCCCTCCTCAGCCTGTGTGGAGGTGTGAGATGGGGGCCGTTAAACCCCTCTCTATTTGCTTTCCCCTCAAAGGGACTATGTGAGGAATGCCGGGAATTTAACTGATCCCAGAGTGTCCCGGTATGGCTCCCAGCGCTCCTGCCCGCTCACGTTCTGGGAACAGCCGAGCTACCTGAAACTGGACACCGGTCGACCACCCCGCCGTGGGAAACCAGGCAGAACGAAAACACATTCAAGAAAACGTCTCAAATAGATTCCGGACCTTACTTGTGGAGTGCTCGAGATCACAGAGCATTTGCTGCGACTCAGCAGCGCAAATATAACTCGGCTCACCTAGCTATTCACTGGAGACTCTATATTGAATAAAGTCTAACTTGGAATTAGTTCTCTGGCATCTTCACTTGAGAAACACAATATGCAGGCTCTAAAAGCACAGCACGATAAGCTAAAGCATGTGTTTCCCAGCCATATATTTTGCCTGTGGCACATTTTCTTTTTTTTAAGGGAAAAACAACCATCTGTGGACCAACAACAAGCAATGCACAAAATTACTTTGGGGAAGGTGGACACCCTCGCACTACTGAATAAAACAAAAACAGAAAAAAAGGCTAATTTCAAGAGAAATCTCAGGGCTGCACACTGGTTCAAAGTGATGAATTTTCCTTTATTAGCCTGCATATTAGCTTGAAAAATAGTTAAAAAATGTGGCAGCAGTCACTGCAGATTACAGAGGTAATGACAAGTGATCAAATCACAGTTTCACTTTATAATGTTGAACTCTGGGTTTGGTTTTTAGAACTTTTGTTGACAGAACAGATACAGCCCTCAACTATATCCAGACCTGAACCTTATGCTGTCGTACATAGATTTTAAAAATACACTGTAAGTATGCTATATTTATGCAGCATTAGGAGGTGCGGTATGTGCACTCCAGTCTATGAGGAGTGGATGATGAGAATCCCAGCCCGACTTAAGACCACACAGAGCTGTGGTCAAATATTCTTTTAGCTTAGGAAGCTTTCTAACTGAGTGAAATGACCTGGAAGTGTCTAAGCAGGAGCCATGATAGAGCTGGTTAAATTCTCTAAATGGTAAGAAGTCCAGACCTTAGAACCTGCCTGAGTTTAAGTAGACGGATTCTGGTCTAGCAACATGATATGAAACAGCCATTTTTTGGTTAAAAAAAGAAATGTTAATGTATAAATGCATCTGTATGGCACTTTTCTAGTCTTCCTACCACTCAAAGTATGAGTTATGTTCACCCATTCACAGACACATTCACCCACTGGTGGCTGAGGCTACCATACATGGTGCCACCTGCTACTCATGCTGCGTTCCAGACAACTCAGAAGTTGAGATATTACGACCACCTACTAGAAAAAGTAAAATGGAACGCCACTCAAAATTGGAGTTGCTACTTGTGGTCTCGGGGCAAATCCATGTGCCCTAAATTCAGCGGTCTGACGTCACGCAACAAGCGCGGCATCCATGGAGGCCAAGGAAGCGCACATTATAAATGGTAAGGAAACAATTAAAAGGCAACATTAAGTATATTTGCATGTATTTAATTAAAATAAAACATTTGTTTTAGCACATAAGCTAGTGAATGAATATAAAATGAATAAAAATGCTGTAAAATAAAATGTGTAACAGCATTTGTTACCTCATGCGTAGTACAGTTCACCATGGACTAGCCACAGAGACATCAGTTCATCATTGTCCGTCATGTTTTGGCGTGAGTAAGACACTTTTCATGTACGCATGGAGCGCCATCTAACAGGATAAGAGAAAAGTTTGACCTGCTGTTGGCGCTAGAGAAAAAGTGAGCGGATCACCAAAAGTTTTCTCTGGGACCGTGAAAGTCAGAGCAATATGTCACAGCAGACCAATCTGGAGCAAAGTTGAGGACCCACCAACAGACTGCCCAAAAACAAACAAACTCTGGCAAAACTTTTGCTCACGTATTTTTTACAAGATTACACCTTAACACTTTTAAGAGTTCTGGCGCTGTAAGGTTTATTTCTTCTTAAGTTGGTGTTGTCAAGACTGCTCACGTCAACTCACATCCTGTAAACTTGCTTTTCTCCACCTCTCTGTCGCACACTTTTCTCCACATCTGTCTCACGCTGTCTCTTATTACCTCATGCGAAATCATCACATTATCTCAGCCAAAAAAATGCAACAAAAAACATTCAGAGTATACACGCACGCATGCACACGCACGCACGCACGCACGCACGCACGCACACACACACACACACACACACACACGCCTCCACCTCCTCTTTGACCTCCTCACCAACCTCCTCAGCGGGTCACATTCAGAGAGGGATCAGTACAGGGGAAAGGGAGGGGGGTACAGCAATGCAGCAAAGGATTGTGGGAAAGCATGGAGAGGCCAATGAGAGCCCTCCAGACGGATCGCTGCCGGGCATCACCACCCACCTATGACTGCTCTCCAGCCGTTGCCGTGGCAACAGCAGTGCTTGATGGGAGAACATCCTACTTTCTGAAAGAGGAGTGTGTGTGTGTTTATTTAAATCTTGAAAGCCTCACTGTTGACCCTGATACTTGATCAGGGGAAGAAGCACATGTCATGACCCCGAGTTAGAATAAAGTTAGAGAAAAAATCAATACTGGCATGAACACAACATTGATTTTTTTTTCTTTGGCGTACATTCGAAAATAATCTTGGAAACTGAAATTGATGGACTCTGGATTTCAGCATTCAACAGTATCGTGTTTAAAACCTCACAGCCATTACTTCTCTGCGCATGTAGAAAAAGTATCTAAAAGTGAAGCAAGAAAGATTGAGAGTATGTGATAGGTTTGTGCATTTAAGAGAGGTAAAACGGAGAGATCGGCGTGGGCTGGGCTGTTCATGTTTATTCATAGCCGTGCTGATCTCTTCACAGGTTTGGCTATCATTTGCTCTTTTCTCCCGTCCTTCCCTTCCTGTCTCTTCCTCTCTCTGTCGCCTTTTTCTTCATCACATCCTTTTATTTCTCTCTCTTGCTCGGCAAAGTCAAAGCGACAGCAAATTATCTTCCGTTTCTTTCAAACACTCGCCGACTTTACTGTTCTCACTCACACACACATACAGGTGTGGGTAGCTCAATAGGAAGGAGAGTTTTACAAAGCCTACACACACACACACACACACACACACACACACACACACACACACACACACACACACACACACACACACACACACACACACACACACACACATTTAGACGGGAGTCGTGACTAGTGTGGAGTTGACTTTGCAAGACAAGTGAGTGTACTCTTAGATGATCTTTATGATCCGTAGAAAAATAGGTTGTGCAGCCAGAATATGTTGGATAAAGACCCTTTAAGGGAATATAATAAAACAGGTAACGAGAAGACTGCTTATGAGACATTCTGAACCAAAAGGGTCAGATTTTTTGCACAAAACTGAAAGTGCTGCATCTCCACAAAGTTTTAAGAGTTTGATCTAATAGCAGATGGAAATAAATCACTTCCAATGTCAGAGGAAAGGAAAATTAATACTAATAGCAACATTGGCTACTTATTAAAAGGCTGATTAGTTGATGTTATGTTCAAAGTATCACAACAGAGTGGATGTTGCAACATTCAGTTTCCTAACTGCAAATCAGACGCCGTATGTCCGACCGTTCCATCATTCACTCGTGACATTTGGCCCACAGCCTTATGCTAAAATAGTTTCAATTTTTCCCTCTTCTACAGTACCCTTTGACAAAGTGAAAAGAGAATATTAATTTTTGTATTTTTATGTCTCTGAGCTTTGCAAAGATTCCTTCCAACTCATGGCTTGGTTTAGGCTTTTTCATTAGGTGGGTTTCAATTAACCCTCAAACTGCGAAACTTGAAATGGGGAATATAAAATATGCCAAATTAATTATTGCAAAAAAGTTTTAACACTCGCATGAGGTGGTATTTCAGGCGATTTGTAAAAGCCACATTTCGCATCACTGCAATGGAAACACTTTTTGGGCTTTTATAGGTCACATGATGCTTGTTGGCAGGAACTGGCTCCCTCAGACATGATACAGCAGAAGCTACAAGAGGTGTTATTGCAGCACATAACTCTACAAAAGTTGAGCAGATCACCAGGAAGTTTTCAATCCACAATTCCTCTGTGAACATGCAGACTATCACCTCCCAGAAATCCCTCATACATGGCCGCTCCCAGGTATAAGAGCCTTTCCATTATGGCTCGTATCACACACATGTCTCCTTTAATTGGAAATAATGACGGCTAGTGCGGTGGCTGCGATAGAAATAATCCTGCTAATGTTCTGAAAATCCATCGCCATGTTTCTTGGAATATCACAAGAGGAGAAATCACAAAACATCACTCAGTGGATACGCAATCATCTCGCAATTGTGTTTTTCTGACATTTTGAAAATATCACTTAAGTTTTGCTCAAATCTGTGATAGAAATATTGTCAGCTGTGAGGTCTTACGTATGTGTTTGTTCCCCTCCAAATCATGTCCAATCAGCTGAATCTACCACAGGTGGACTCCAATCAAGGAGAAAAGCATCTCAGAGGTGATGTAGAGAAATGAGAGACACCTGAGATAATGTGTCACAGCAAAGGCTCTGAATACTTGTGTCAGTGTGATATCTTAGTTTCTTTCTTTTTAGACTATTTGCAAAAAATAAATAAAACCTTTTCATTTTTTTCCTATGGAGTATTGAGTGCAAACTCATGAAGGGAACTGTTATTTTAAATTGTTCTAGCATAAGGCTGCAACATAAGTAAAGGGGTCTACTTTCTGAGTGCAGTGAATATTTTAACTGCCTATTTTGAGACTTTTACTGAAACTATTCCTGCCATTTCTCTACTTGCTGCTTTTAACTAACATTTTCAGTCATTTCTCCATTACTTCTAGCAAACTATTTCTGCCATTTTCTTTTTTCTAACTTTTTCCACAATTTCTTTGAGCAAACTATTTCAACTCTTTTTCACTTTTGCCCGACTTTTTGTTTATACATTAGACCTACTTTTACTTGACTTTTGCTTTGGCATTACTTTGAGCTGCCCATGTCAAGCATTTATCCGGTACTTTTAGCTATAGCTTTGGGTTTATCTGTTCGCATATGCAGCATGTGGTGTTTGGGTGCCACAGCTGACAGACAGCTGATATTAGAATATATTTTCTTCATCAAATCTGTTTTTTTCCTTGGATTTATTTCAGCACCTGTATACAGAGTTGGAGACTGGCAAATTATCCCTATTATCAGCGCTGCTTTGGCATCATAGAGCAGGCACACTGCAGGCTCCCACCAACTGAGCTGGCTACTTCCGGTTTAGTGATCCGTGAACTTGAATAGGGATAAAATGATTTTATTTTGTGGCTCTCGTACACTTTCCAAATATTATTGGAACAAATGGATCAAATCCTGATAGTTAGACAAGTCACTATGAGGCAGTTGTAACACAAAAAAAATGTATCCACTGATTTATAGCCTATGAGCCAAGCAGGATTTCGTATGTGGGGCCAGCGGGAGAAACACTACTGAAAGCTAAAAACTTTGTTGGCGTATGCTTCAGGAAAGCACATCCATTGTAATGAATAGGCACCGTCTTGGCATCTGGGTATTATTTTAAATCTATGGGGATATCCCAGAATGACTAGGTTAGTCTTGTTCCCTCATTTCAATGTAATTATGACAAAAATTAATGCAGACTTGTCGCTGCGGAATAGGCCTACACAATCATATTTGGAAATGAATGGAAGCCAATCGATATCGAACCTGAAATGCTAAAACAAAAAAAAAAAAAAACAGAAAATCACAAATCTCAAACACAGTCTGCAGAATGCTTTGCTATGACATTAAGTAAATAAACTAACATTTTCATGCATGCATTTTGTAAGTTATTCACTACATCAGACTTACTCGAGCACTTAGTCAGTGTTGATCCCGCAGATTCACTCAGCTTTTTCAACATTTTGCCAACTGTCTCACTTATTCATCTGAGAGCATTTACATGATCAAGTCCACCATTCATTCATCTGACGCCGCAGACTCTCAGTGTTTGTTAGGTAATGTGCCACAGCCTAAACGCCCCAGCATCAGACCTGATCAGCAAGCACCCTTTCTTCTTCATCAGCTGCCTCCTCCTCCTCCTTTTCCCTCCTCTTCACCACTTCCACCCACACTCCACTTTTGTTGACTCTTGTCCTAAGTGAGTGTGTACTTGTGTGTGTGTTGGTGTGCCATTTTACCATATTCCCCCCTATTTTACAAAGACATATTTTGCATAGTTTTTGCTCTGAAAGGCTTCAGGATCTGGGAGCTGCCCAGGTAAAAGAGGGGATTTGCTGCCATGTTACATTTTGCTGGCAGGAGAGAAAGAAATATGTTAATTATCATCCTTAAAGAAGCAAGAAATAGCTGCTTAGATTTGGTTCACCAGCGTGCTAAATATAGGTGATTTAGATGCAAATATACACTCAGAGTGGGTGTATCTCTCCTCACCCTGTTTGAGAAGACAAAGAGGTGTTGGCATGATTTGGAAGTTTAAACTGTGATCCATTGGCATATTTGGATCAACAAAATATTGCGTTTTATAATCATTTGGTTACTTTGCAGTACCTGCAGTGGTCTAACTAGAATTAACGAATTGCTCATTGTGAATTCTGTGTGCATGCCAACAATGGATTGCTTATTTTTTCTTGTATTGGAATTTAATTTCTCTATCTGTATTGCGTTGGCAGCTTTTTCTCAGTAATTGCAGCAGTGCAGGAATTAACCAACCAATTTCTGTAAAGCACAAACACACTCTTCTCATCAGTGGGATTCACACTTGACTGTTGCCATGGTTCTGCGAATCTGCCGATGTCTATCCGTCAAGGCCAGAGTGTTTGACAAAGATATTGTCTGGAACGATGATTCACTTTGCACTCAATAGCCAGGCCGTGTGTGTGTGTGTGTGTGTGTGTGTGTGTGTGTGTGTGTGTGTGTGTGTGTGTGTGTGTGTGTGTGTGTGTGTGTGTGTGTGTGTTGCTGCCTGTAAATGTGTGCGTGTGTGTGTGTGTGTGTGTGTGTGTGTGTGTGCGCACGCGGAAATGCAGACTGTTCGAGTTTGTATTTGTCCACCCTGTCGGGGGATACAAGCATATGAAAGTTCAACACAATGTCTTTCTTGGCGAGCAGGAGCTCCAATAAAAGAGGATTAGCTGAAGATTTGGCCTTCAAAGCTCTCTGATTACAACACCACTCAAAACACACAATTCATATAAATAAAATATATATCCTAAAACTGTAGCACATTTTTCCATGAAGTGGCAAAAGTCTTCCCAAGACAACAATTTCCAGATTTTCAAGGTAACCCCAAAAGAACAGGTGCCACTCGCTTTTCCATGAAAAAAATCAGTCAGAAATCAAATTTCATTTTCTGACATTCTCAGTTTTGTGTCGAGAATCTTACTGGCAGATATGAAATGTAGCGTTTCTCGTCTTTGTTGTAAAGGAGGCAATGTGGCTGTTCTTTGCCAGAAGACGCCCACGCGCCCCATGTGTTCTTGTTCGCTGCTCTTGTACACAAGATGCGCTCACACGCATAGGAATGCTTCAGCATACATGAAATTCATACTCTGCATGGAGGAATCTGTCTCCATAGTGGGAGGTGATGATGTTAAAGAATACAATTAAGGTATCTATTTATCTATCTGTCTATCTAGTTTTCTTTTAAAGTGGAATAGTTCCAGATTTTCTTGTCTATGCAAAAAAAGATAACTTAACGTAGCAACACTTTAACCGACTTTATCTTTTATACTGGGAGTAGTGAGTGATGATAAATAAAAGATTTTCATAAAGTAAGAGCCTCTTCAGTAGGTTGAAAATGCTAGATGGCACGCATGAAAACAGACATTATTAAATGGTATGCAGATTCAGTCCTTGACTGAGCGAGACACACATTTCAGTAGATTCTATCTTTATGTTAAATGCATATCATTATCATTTGTCTAAAAACATCTATGTGGATTTGTCCCTTGCTCTGCTTCTGTCAATAATTATTTATGACCATGCTGCAGAGTATTTTCACAGCAGTTCAGAGTGTTTGCCACAGTCCACACTCTCTACAGTATCATCATTGCAAATTAAAATTGTTTACTGCTTTTACATTAACTCATTTATGCACTTTTTATTTTTATTTTCAGCACAAGTCCAATGAAAAGCAGAATTTTCCAATCTGAATCCAAGCGCACATTCACTGAGACATATTTGCCCAAGGTTAATGGGAAATTCCTATATTTTTCCTGCAGTTTCAACATGTTCTATTTTAATTTTGGATAACAGCACATCTTCAACAACACAACTGCAAAATGTATTATGTTTAATCCTGCTTTATGAAATGATGAGTTTTTTTTAACTGTCACTCAGCTCCATTCCCTCAAACATCAAGCTTCACAACTGCTTATTCAATGGGACAGTAAAGTTTAAAATATCATGTTCTGTGCTTTCTGAGATTTACTTCTGTCTTCAGATATGATTAACTATCAAGAACACCGCATGATAAACACAAAAATAATCACGCATTATAGGTTACCTCTAACAGAGGATGTTACTGCTGGATAAGTTTGCATATGTAAAGAATTAAAGTCTCAAAAAAACAACTACCTAGCTTCACTGTTTTTCTATGCAAAATGAATGTAATTAAATCCTGGAAGAAAGTACATATTTATGCTCTAACAGATGGCATACTGTAAATTAAAAGTACCAAAAAGAAACTGACTAAATGCACAAATTTACATAAAAACTGCCCTATCTGGCACTGTATGCAAGTAATTTGCATGGTTACAGAATGATCCATCCCTCCGAAAGAATATATCACATTATGAAGAAAAATGCTCTTAAATGCTGTTTTACTGTTAATGTTACAGTATTTCTCCGTTTGGATGAAGTTCTTTAAGATAAAATCAGCATGGCAATATGCTTGCAGGGACAATGCTAACACAGTGGACTTATGCATCTACATATTGTGCTTCAGGTATCTTTAGTTTCTGTTCTTTATGTTCCAGGATGCTATTATTGTTATGTCAACACAAGCACATGGTGGGAATATGCTGCAAGTGGTTATGTTTAGGCAACAACAGCGCATGGCAACCAATGCCAGGACATCAACAAACGCACATGCTGGCACAGATGGTTCGCATTAAGCAACAAAGTCACTGATAGTCAGGGTAAGGAGGCACATTGTAAGATGCAGAAAAAATCCCATCATATTCAGACAGGGAGCAAACACCAAACTCCCATATGAAAGTCTGGGGTTTGTCGGACCCATTGGCCACCCTATAGGCGACCTTGTTGTCCTTCTATTACGTCCTTTCAGACAGCGTTTCAACCTGACGCTGTGTTGCCAGGTTTCATGGGGCATGACAGGTTCTGTCCAGCAATGTTTTCAAGCGACGCCGACCATCCACTTATTATGCTGCCGCAGCAGGTGCTAACTAGCAGTGTATCATAACACGTTGAACGGTTCTGTCCAGCCGCATTCTCAGCTTCATGGGAAAGCAAAAGGTGGCTATTGGCTGCAGGATTTTATGACAAAAGCACTGCAAACAAACTTTTAATTTGGGTTTGATTATGCTTTCATCCATACTCACAATGTTTAAAACATGTCAAAACAAGGTGGGGGGATTCAGGGAAAAGACTACTGCATCCATCGAGGAGACTGGAAGTGTACACCATCAGGGGGTGTATAACACAATGCAACCTGTTCTGTCCAGCTACGTTCACACCTGACACTATCCAGCTGCCTGTCAAAGCATCAGTATTATACAAATTCGGAATGAGAACAGGCTGGGCCACTTCTGCTACCCATGCAAAAATTTCTCGGGGCACCACTGAGCATGCAGAGCAAACAAAATGAGCAAACATGCAAGACAATAATTCAAAAATAGCAGTGCTGAATGAATTCTTTAAATGGGAACGTAGGAGTGAGGGAGAATATGTATCCTGTTGTTGTTTCCTGTTTCTTAACTCCACCTTTTTGTATGCATCTATGCAATAGTTATAGCTCTAACTTCACCCTCAGTTTGCAAATCCACCCTCTTCGTGTACCTTTTGTGAGAAACAACAGCTTCCCCTGCTCCAACTTGGAAGACAAACCCTGCTATGTAAAACCTGTGAACTGTCATCGACTTCAACAGTTCAGTCTAGGAACACAGGTGATGTCAAACACTTGGAGACAGATGAAAAGATTTGAAAGCTTTGGGGCATAATTAAAGACATATTTCTCTGCAGAGAACAAAAAAGCTTGGATTGATGTTATTTATTTACCCAAGATGTTTGAAACTGTGTCCTCCAAGGTCAGTGATCATTTATTCAGCATGACTCATTTGCCTAAAGCACAAATTCCTTGAAAGTATGAACTCATGTTAAAATGAATGTTACTGCGCTCACACTCGCACCCCCACAGTCCTGTTGCCGGTTAGCCCACACACACACACACACACACACACACACGCACCAGGCATGCATGCACGTGCAATTACATACACTGGCATGCACACACCTACACAAACACACACACACACATGCAGACTGTGTGTGGAAGCGAATGTTGTTCATGCATGTCTAGTAGAGTCGAGCTATGTGGAGAAGATCTTTGATCTCAGCCAGGCAGCCAACCAGCTTCTCCACTATTTGCATTTCGTCTCCTGGGTCTGTTGGCTTCTTGGCCCCTCACCAGCTTCAGATGCAGGTTACAGAGGTAGCCAGAGGGAGATTCCCACACATTCCTGTTTGTGAGAGTGTGTGCATGTGCCGTTTTGTGCATGCACGAGCCTGTGTTGTTGCAGGCTAAGAATATAGCTTTGTGTGTGTGTGTGTGTGTGTGCGTGTGTGTGTGTGTGTGTGTGTGTCTGTGTCTGTGTCTGTGTAAGAGAGAGGGATTGAAGAAAGAGGCCAACTGAGAGTACCTGGGCCAGCACCACATCAAAGTACAGCAGCCTGACAGAGAGAAAGAGTGAGTGAGAGAAAGGGAGAGGAGCGTAGAGGGAAAACTCGGATATAGCGGGGAAGAGAGTGGGAGAGTGGACGAAAGAGAGTGAGGCCTCTCCAGGAGGTCACTGAGTTTCTGGATCTCTGCTCCTTTTGTCCCTAAGCACATTCCATAGCAACAATCTGACCAGTCAGCCAGGGAGCCGCAAAAATGAAAAGAAATATAGTGGGGTAAAAAAAAAAACAAAACACTTGTATAGAAACACACGCAGAGGAGTTTTCTGCAGCACAAATTTAGTTTTAGCATCTGCTTCCTAAAGGCCACAAATTATGCTTTGCTTTGAATTATTTGTAACTCTCAGTGCCTTGAAAGGATTAAAGTTCTCATCTGATGTTAACTAAAATAATGCTACTCCAAAGAAAAACTAAAACAGAAAACTCAATAAAAATCCATCTAAAGGCTTATATATCACAGGATAAAGCATATGCACAGTATATAAAGGGTTAAATCTATACCATTGCTTTGATTGACACTGATTGGAGGGATTTAGGGGATTTGTGGTTACTTCTTTTTTCAGGTGTTTGGGTGGAGAATACAATGGTAAACCACTTATACATCATAATAATAGCTCTGCTTAACTGACATAATTTTGGATATTTGATTGACATGATTACTGTATATTAAAGCTGCTGCAGGATATTCAACACGGACAGCTCCAACAGGGTCAGACTGGGAACAAAATTCAGCCCCAGCATTTTTCCCCTGGACTGGCAAAATACAGTATAGTCATCAGTTAAGGGTTAGGCATGATGGGAAAAGTGGGTGTCACAACAACATCAAATAGGACTAATGCTGCGTTCATGCCGGAAAAACAACTCAAATAATTTTATAACACAAGTTGCCGATTTGACGTCAGAAATGTATAAACATGGCGGGCAAAAGTCAATGTTTGGTCAATGGTAAGAAACTATTAATTCACATATTAAATGACAATTTTTTAAGATAGCTTCCCCCCTTATATTACGTACTGATTGTTATAGGCAGACGTTTTAATGAATAAAGTACATATCTTTGTAATCATGGCTCATCTCATCTGTTTCATTTGCTCTTTGTTGTCATGAATAAACTGAAAAAAGCCCTCAACCTGCTGTTTAAACACTCTTTGCGTTACAATGCAACCCATATTCTGCGTGGCTTCCATGTTGTCCCCACTTTACGAACTCAAAGTACATGAACACAATAAAGTTGGAAGAACGACTTTCCAACTTGGAAACTCAGACCTTTCATATGGACACAGCAAAACATTTACCTGCATCTCAACAGCATTTACACAACTCAAAGCTTACAGCACAACAAGTACAAGGAAATTCACCTGAATCTCATCAATACAGGTTTTACAACGTAGGAGGCAGGCACACTCTATTAACACCAACACAGTATATCAACTAATGACGTACATTCACCTGCCTGTACACATTACTCTCTCCTCCTCTTCATGTGTTGCAGACTATTGATGTTGTTATAACTGCTGCTATCACTAAAAACATGCTGTAGCATCAGCCTTGATGACTTTATTCTTTTTGTCTCTAACCTCTGCTCCACCTTTTTTTTGCTCCTTTATTCATCTAATTATATATTTACATTCCAATAGCTCTGTTTTGATTTAATTTATTTCCCGCTTGACCTCTCCTGTTTGCACACGACATTACATGATGGACCGATCCACTTGACATGATGGGGGGAGGTGACGACAGCCGGTACCACTGCACATGCCTCACAGTATCAGTAGGCTAGTGACAGTTTTGAGACCATGTAACCCCTAATCAAATGGGAGGTCCCAGCCAGCAAGTCTATCTTTTTTTCCCCCACCTTTTTTTTCAAACATTGCTGAATGCTAGAATTGCCCTACGGCCAGTGCAAGCCTGGCTCCAACCTCCCACATCCAGTCATCACATGAAGTGATACCGTAAAAGCTCGCACAGCATCTTTACTTTGTTGGATCATAAATCAATAAAAACGTAAACTGAGACACCACTGGTGTAGCACATGAACAGCTATAGGTTCCTTGGAATTATGATCAATGAGAACCTATCTTGGTCATCACGCATCACCACCCACGTTTAAAAAAAAAAAAAGATCAGAAAAGGCTCTACTTCTTATGGAAACTTAGGAAGGCTAAATTCTGGAGCAAGGTCCTGGTTAACCTCTACAGAGGAGCAATAGAAAGACTGACTTTGTACACGGCCCAGGATAATAGGGTTCTACAGAAGGTGACTAAAACTGCCGAGAACTTCGCTGGTTTCCATCTACAGAGCAGCAGTGACCTTGGTGAAGTGAGGTGTCTTCACAGAGCCAAAAGAATACTGAAAGACAACAGCCCCCCCAGCCACAGTCTGTTCACCCTGCTGCCATCTGGAAAAAAATACAAGTATAAGTATCCACTGCTGTACCACCAGACTACGGAGCAGCTTCTTTCCCCAGGACTGTAAGACTCCTAAACTCCTCCTTTGACTCCAAAAGATGAAGCAGGATTTAATATACTTAACCAAACAGGCACTTGACAGGACACAACATGATGCGAGGTGATGCAAAGTGATGTGACCTGAGAACACCAACCTGTTCTCATTCCCTGGGTGTCCAGTGCAGCCCTCGCTTCTGCTACACCTTTCTGTGTCTGTATGAAACGCACCAATGGCTTTGACTTAAAGTGGTACGAGGTGTTAAGAAATACTTCCTACTTCAGCTTTGGTTTGATTGAGCAAAAACTAGTTAAAAAGTACAAGAGAATTTGCTGAAGAGTAGTACAATAAATAAATAAATAAGAAAAGAAAAAACCTTGAAAATGTACTTTAATTATAATAATTATGTAAAAGACTTTTAAATATGTAATTATGATGATAAATATAATTTTCCCCTCGCTTTTTCTTTTTCCCATAGACATTTTTTCCTAGCTTTCCAAGAATAATTATCAAAATCTACTAATTTATTGCAATTTGTGAAACATGTATTACCAAGTTGCTCATTGCTTTTTTACCCATGCTAAGAGAAATCATAACATGTGCAAAAATAATGTGCTCCAGGTTTTAAAGGGTTAAACTTCAGCTGCGTTGCAAATATAGACCAACTCACTCGTTTTCAAAATAACTCCAATGAAATTGTGTAACAAGTTAAAAGAAATGAGATGCAAAATAAGTCTGATTTGTTGTTGAGTGGAGTGGCCCTTTAAGCTGATATTTTCAGATATGCAAATGAGCGCTGCCTAAACACAAGAATTCTAGAAATTACCTATTGCTCACTGATTTCAGTGCTCTTAATGCATTTCCCTCGCGGACCAAAGTCAGGGAGTTCGCTCTTGTTCCCATCGGTAATTTGAAATGTAATTGCCCATCATTTTAGAGTGCTTCAGGAGGCTGACACCTACATCTCCCTCTCTGCCTCTCTCTCTCTCTCTGCCACCCCCTTTGTGGCTGTTTTTGTATGCTGGTGGAGGATTGTATATTTTCCACCCCCGCACATTTTTGAGCACTACCCCTACCATTACCTATGTAAATGAATCGGGCCTAGACAGGCGGTTTACAGAAACCACCTCTCCTACACCATGACTAAATGAGTGCTTTTACATGCACACAAGAGATCATATCCCCGCTGAGGTTTATGTTCAGGAAAATCTGTTTATGTGCATCTACATATGTCGCCGTATGCATGGATGAGCATGTAGCAAGTGTTATTTTGGGGTCATTAATAATGTGCATGAAAAAAACATTGGTTCTTTCAAAATTAATGTGATATTGGAGGATGTTGCACTTTGCAGCTAGAATTAATTTTGAAGAAGTTTGTTAAGATTGTGTGTTGGAGGAGGCAGCTGATCCTTTTTTGCTCGTCCAACCTGTCCACTTTGCACCACATTTTATTCTACATTCTAAACAAGCTCAGTTTTCAAGATGAGATATATTAGTTTGGAAAACATCCACCGAGAATTTCACAGTCTGCCAGCTTATTAACGAAGCAGGGCCAGGGTCCAGCCCTGAAGACAGGGCAGGTCGAGCTAAGGCCAATATTATTACACATGTCACACCGCATCCACAGCACAAAAACACCAGACAATTAAATTCTTCTCCTATCACATCCTGCGCTAACATTACAAGCACCTGACTGTGACCTTTATCACGGCAAGATTAAATATAATTAAATATCAGCTTTCTGCGAGCAATCATTTTGTCCCTCTCTACTGTGCACTGACATGTGAACAGTCTTATTTTTCAGTTCCAACACCTGGCGACATGCAAGCACATGAGCCACAGGAGTGTTTTTTATCCGCGATCTCCAGCAGTTTGAAATTGTTTTCAGCTTGCAAAGCCACCCACGCACCGCCAACTACTTACAGGCTACAGGCTTTTCAAAATGTCCTTGCTTTTATTTACCCTTGTTTACATTCACCTGCTTGTCCGCAGAAAGAAAACAGAGGTAAAATGCATGCTGTCAGTCAACCCCCACCTTCCAGCTCTCTCTTTGTCTGTCTCATGGTCAAATATTCTTATTAGCATAACAGATGCACTCAGATTAAATACAGCTGACATCAGTGTTATCTCTGATGGGGAAATTAATCAAACGGTCCATTAAATCAGAAATAATCAGCTGCTTCTGATTCTGTTAAAAATATGAAGTGAACCACTGATAACCTGCAGCATCTTCCATACATTTCAATTTAGAGTTTCTGTGTAGAAATCAGGATACAGCTGGGTTGATTATGTCATGTGTGAGCAGGTTAAACTCTAATAAATGACCCTGACAGCATATCCAAAAACAACCACTGGTATGATACCTTACGAAAACGGACATACAACTGTTCATATGATATATAACAAATTACTGCCCCATGAAAGCCGTTGTCACAATACAGACTTCACGTCAAGTTAAGTACTTAAAGTAAAGTTACGAAGGTTCAGTTTAGAGAAAATTAAAGAAAGAAAGAAAAAGAAAAGTAACCTAGGTTAGGGCTGTACAATTTATCAAACTGATGTTTAAAATGTATTCTGTGCTCATACAAAACTGCTACATTATAAAAATCAAACCACCCTAAACTCACAACAGCAGCAGCAGCCTGAAAAACTTTCCTGAACGTTGCCACTGCAGATGGGCAAAATCATCTGTTCTTTTTTTCTGTAGAAGAGAACAAACCATATGCAAAGACTACATGAGAATTGTGTCTGTGCTGCAAAGCAACATAACCAAAAAAACACAATCTGCAATACTATGAATGAATGAATGTTGGAAAGAATAACGTCAGTAGAATTACAGTCCCGTTTCGTACTTATTTGGCAAGAATTTTGCACAACATGGAAGTGAAAGCAGTGCACTTTTGATTTAATTTTGGGTAAAAAGTTTCGGTACAATTCTTTTGTGTATTTTGCTGCAGATGCTCCGTAAATAGAGAACCTCAGCAAAAAGGCCTAAAGCATAGGCCTAAGCATCTCAGAATCTCTGGTTCCTTCGCCTCAAAGACAAAGGGTTTTTTTAAAATGCGATTTTGGTTAGATGCTTTAAATTAGGTCTGTGGTTAACACAAGCTAAAGAGTCTTTCAGGTGTTGTTCAACATAAAAAACATTGGTAAATACCCCACTTGCAATCACTGAGGTTTATGTGTCTTAAAAAAGATGATTGTTAACAAGTGACTAAATGAGACGACAGAACGTCCTCAAACCGAACCGTGCAAACACCGCTTTGCAGCCTTGTAGCAGTGGTGACACAACTGTAGTGTAGTTTGTTGGCTTTTTACTTTACTACTTACTGGCAATTACATTTAGGCTTTAAAAGTGCTGTAAGTGGTGTTAAAAACATGTAAGTATCATAAACGTTTGTTTACCACAGAGCTTATTTTCTGCAATGATCCAAACTACAATGGAAAAAGGCTTTATGACGAGGGAACCAGGGAGACATGAACTTCCACGTTTGCTTACAAAATAACGTCATCCCCTGGTATTTATAAGGCAAAATTAACTGCAGAATTTAAAAATACAGTGTCCTCCTGCAGCTCTCCCCTGAAAGACGAAATAAACATGAACTTAAAACCACAGCCGTTAGCCTTTGGCTGTGTTTAGCAGAAGGCTAAACTTCTTGCAGCATTTTCCCTCCATCTCTGAAACAACTTTTAGACTCTCTTTTGATACGTTCGCCCTCCTTTTGTAGTGGAGGCAGTTTTTGTTGATGCTGGAATGACAACTTTCTCTGCAGGGTGCTACGCTTTTGAATCACTGATGCATTTGTTGAACAGCCAATAGAAATGCCTTCTCTCTGAAATGATCTGTGATTGACTAAAGTCTCCTGTCGCAAGCTAGATTATCTAAAGAATGAAAGCAGAGCCAAGAGGAGGTGCGGAAGTCTAGTTATCTCTGCCCACTGAAATTACAAATTGATCAAAAGTTATCATTGGATTTTTGCTCACCGACATCAAAAGTAAATTGCCTACCCCAATAATCATCATCCTAGTTAAATGTTGCAGACGTTCATGCTGACTTGAGCCAGGACCTCCTCCTGATGGTGGCCTCTCAACAATTATGAACATCCCTCTCACCACATCAGCACAATTCTGTCACATCGCATAGATGCAATCTGATAAAACTGTAATTTTATTAAAAGCAGCTCCGACTCATTTTCTCTTTTAATGTCACCTCCATTTTGAGGAACCCATCATTATGGTGCTCTGCACCTGTCACCTGTCAATCAGCCCTCCTTGCCTGTTCAGCCACACACTGCTCATTAGCTACTTCTTATATTTGCTGCATGCATGAAGATTTAAAAATAATCAATATGTTTTCCCTCCTTTCCCCAAATCAAAGGTCTGTTTCTATTAGCTGGCTGACATCTGGCCGAAGCATGGCACTCTGGGGCCTCAAACCGGTAATTTCTTTGCCGTTATTAGATTTAACCCCTCGTGATGCCACCACTGAATCGCCTGCATTTATTCTCATCTGATGGCTTGTCCGCCTCACGCAGCAGGAAGTGTTGGATGAGTTTGTGCTGGTATTTATAACACTGTTGCAGTGCAGGTTTCTCAGTGTCCTTGTTCAAAATTAGCTGGAGCTGAGCGATTCAAACTTCATTTTTAATCTCTAAAAACACATCAGTAGGGTGTGGAAAATGATTTTTTTTTTCAGCTTGAAGCAAAAGAATTGACAAAAAGTGAACATTTCTGCTCTGTTCTGTCACGCTGAAGGCAAGATAAGCTGTTCACCAAAGTTGCTGCATGGCCTATAGCTGCCTATTCAACCGCTAAGCCACCTGGTTATGCATATAATGGTTCTAACTACTGTCATTACAAGCTACTCTGTGAGAAGCAAGATGAGTCACAGGTGTTCAGAGCTCTTTGCTGAAGATGCCCTTCTTAAGACAACCCCCCCTCCTCCAAAAAAAAAAAAAAAAACAACTTCAGGTGACAGTGAAATGTGGGCTTTGCTTTTAATGGCCCTACTGCGTGTAGGTGTGCACACACATGCACACAATTGATGCGTAGGGGTGTGGAGTGGTCAACTGATGAGGCACTGTGGAGGCTGAGAGCTCTGGAGAGTGGTGTGTGGGTTGGAAGCCTCCTCTCCTCGCAGCAAAACACACACACACACACACACACACACACACACACACACACACACACACACACACACACACACACACACACACAAAGCTGGTGTGGAGGTGGAGGCAGTAGCGCTTGCTTCGCCCGGCTGTCCATTGATCAGTGGAGAGGTTGGTAGACTTAAAAGATCAGTGTAGAGACTGGTGGAGAGCAGAGAGCGGGATGGAGAGGAGGGTACTGGGGTGCAGCAGAGACAGAGAAGAAGAGCAAAAAAGGGGGAGAAAGATAGACAAGTGTGTGAAGAAATAGAGATGAGGGAGAAATAAAGAGGCAGATCGCCGCGTCTGGGGTTGTCCTGGGGTTTAACAGTCTGGATGAAGCATGCTGGTAAGCCCTTGATATTTCTACGTGCCATGTATGTGCCCGGGTGCCTATTTGTATGCCATGTCTGTGTCTCGTGCTGCCCATGCTTTGCTGTTGAGCCACTGCAGAAAGAGAGAGAGATACCAGGCGTTTGTTTCCACAGTGCAGCAGGCAGCAGCAGGAGTACAAATCTTCCAGGCTTCCTTGCCACTGCAGACAAAACCATTCAGTCTGTTATCTGTTCAATTAAAAACAGCAGCGTGCTCCGGGCTGCTGCTGCCGCCGCCGCTACTGCTGCTGCTGCAAGATTCATTCAGACTGTGTGCATGTGTTGTGTGTTTGTGTGTTTGAGAAGGTGTTAGGGTGGGAAATTCATACGCGGACTTGCGTACGTTTTCAAGTTGTCGCCCGTGAGGAAAAAGAAGAGTGATATCCCCCAAGCTTGTGCGTGTGTGCATGAATTGGCATTTCGGTGTTTTCTATGAAATGTCAATTTGATGCGATGTAGGAAGGATTGACACACTGACTGGTGCTTTGCATTGCTCCATCACATCCTAAATAAAGCACCATATGGGACATGATGCTTATTGCTTTTGCTGCAGGTAATTTTGAAAACATTCTTTACACTGAACAAACTAATAGTACAGTGACTCAATCACAAGACATGTACTTTGTGGTATCTCCTGTATCGTTTATGGCAATATCCAATAGGGATTTTTTTCTTTTTTCTTTTATAAGGGTGGCATTGAATGTTGAATATAATAGAGCAGCTGCAGTCAGTGGTGATGCAGTGAATCTAAGAGGCAGGGAGGTGAAGTACTGAACCATCAGATGACCCTCACAGACCACCTTTCAATCTAAAACCAATCTAAAATTTTGAAAATATATATTTTATATGATTTAATATCAAGGATGGGGGTTTAACTTCAACATTGGGGAGGGAGGGGTTGCACATATGAAACAAGGGGGTTTGGGAGGTCCCCCACTATTAAAATTTTGAGCCAAACACTTAATTAACACATTGTGGTGAGGTTTTTTGCACAGTTTTGTGCCTTTTCTGCATCAATTAATGGTTTAAATGTCTATTTGTGTAATTATTTTTGTCAAAAATAAAAGCCAAGTGCTACTTAGATGTTTTTATTGAGTGGGACAAATGCAAATGTTCTAAGTATTGACAGAGACGCCCCGGAATTAATGCCTATGTTTTAAACACGATTTGACTTATTGCGTATGGTAAAAACCTATGCTTATGTTTAATATAGAATTTGGCTGATCGAATACAGTAAAAATCTATGCCCATGTTTCATGTAAAATTTGGCTATGGTATATAGTTTCACCTATGTTTAATACAGAATTTGGCTGATTGGTAAAAAAAAAAAAAGTCGACAAAGGCACATGTGCGACACCATAAAATATGCATTAGTCAGAAATGCTTGTGTGAGACTTGTAATGATATTCAGTGAATATTTATCATGATTAATATTCAATAGTATATTTACAAAAAAAGATTTCACGAGAGCAAAGCTCATGCACAAAACACCAAATTTACATCGAATTTATATGTTAAAAAAGTGTCTTAAGTGATCAAACATCAGCCAGTCAGTTCTCCCATTAGCACCTGGAAATTTCAGTGCAACTTCAGACTTAACGGCTCATTAGATGCATTGATTGGATGTTCTTACTTTAATGAACTGACATTGATTTCATGCAACATTGCCTCTGAGCTCTTCTCCATCACCTTAAACCTCAGCCACTTGTGGCTTTTCACACTCGTCATTTTGCTCCATTGGGCCCCCTCAGAGGTCCCCGGACCCCGGTTTGTGCACCCCTGAGCCAGGCAGCAGCTGAAGAATCCCCCCTTATGATATGGAGAGGCAACACGCGTTGACGTGTCGCGCTGCGCTTCCGACCACTAGTATCGGTATGCGTCTTGTGCACACACACTCGCAGCACTCTCATGGGGACATGCGGCCAGCAGACGCAGCCACGGTAAGTGGAGACACTTTTCATTCGGCACTTTATCTCCCGGCGGAGCATTACAAGTTACGCCAGGCTCCGTGTGTCGTTGTTGTTGTTGCCCGTGTTGGAGAAAGGGAAGTTTTTAAGAGTTTTTCTCGTCCGTCGGCACCGTTCCGCCGATCGCAGCCTCTCCATGCAGATTGCGCAACGCGGCGTGTGATCGGACTGAAAAACATGAAAACAAGTCGGTATTGTTGTTTTTATTAAACACTAGTGTCGTTACAAACCGCTCACTTTGGCCAAAGTCCACCTCATCATCTCAGTTATGATTTGCTTTGGCCATGCGGGGCTTCTCCAGGGAGCACATTTCAGTGTCTCCACTTGGTTAAAACGGCATTTTCACGCACCAAACTGTCGTTTTTTTTAACCCAAAGCCATATCTACACGTTTACTGAACGATCACTTGTGTTTTCTTTTCCCCAACTTTAATGTTACGCTACTTTAAGGGCCAAGTGTGCTGCTCGGTCCCGTGTGTGTGGGAAAGGGGGGGCAATGCGCAAAGTGTGTGGTCTCCAAGCTCTCCACCCCCGCAGAGACTTACGGTTTGCGCGCACACATGCACACAATAAACGCACGCACACACACAAGCTGTGTCTGTCACGGTCGGGCATGGATGTCTCTGGGTCTCAGGAATGCGCCCGGCGTTTTCTCTGTATTTTTCACATTAAGAGCAGTTTGGGAACCGCTCTGAAAGCCGCCTCTGAACCGCTGCCACTAGCGTCAAGTCAGCTGCGCAAAAATGTAAACTTCCGGTGGCGAATTTCAAAATAAGGGTCGCTTGCAATAGTGACGCAAAACAGGCAACACTTTTCCTAGTTGTCATACACATTAAGAATATTGATTAGATTTGAACGTCTGTTTATGAAGTATTTTGACATGATTTTTTGAATTATTGAGTACTCTTAGCAGATGGAGACATGAAATGCAATGATTTTCAATGTATTCATTCACTGTGCAAAATGGGAGAAATACTTTAACTTCTGACTGATGTTTTATATATGTTTGTCTATTTTACAAAAAGAAAAGAAAAAAGTGTTTTGTGATTTTGGTAGAAATCAGCCGATTCCGATTTTTAATTTCAAAGACAATATAATACTGATATTATCATGCATCCATAAAAATAACCCTCTTCAACTAAAAAGGCAGATATCTTAATCAGCAACTCTGATCTAAGATCTATAGATCTGTTGATCTACCAACAAGAAATCACATTACATTGACGCTGTGATTGGCTGTATGCTATGAAGATCAGCACTATTCGGTTATTATTTTTTAATTATCTGTTATTATTTCTTAATGCCCAAATTGATGCATTTTACAAATACTACTATTTATCAATACCAATACAAAAATGACAACTTTTACAATTATCAGTATCAGACTACACGGCAAAGAAAAACAAAATATTTTCAACTGAGAGGGCAGACAACAGCTTATAACTGCCAGTCTTTTTTTTTTGTTTAAGTAAAGGCCTAATTTTACAAGCTAATAATCAGGAGCATAGCGCCACTGTACATGGGCATTCTCTATGCGTACCTGCCGGTATGTATTCTGGTAGGCTACCTATGTGGGCCCCTTCCCACATGAGGAGGGGCCCTTTTTACCCCCCAGTCTTACGTCCCTGCCTATAATTTTTTTAAATTTACAACAACAACAAAAAAAGTACTGTTATGACGTAACATACCAGCAACATCACTCCTTAATCTTTCAGTTTTATTTCTAGTTTTACTTATAAGTTTTGGGGTTTTTTGCACAAGAAATAGATGTTTTTATTTTTAATGCAAAAACTCTTAGTTTCCGGTTTGTCCCTGGTGAACTACATCCAGCTTTCCACTCTAGAGGGAGGGGGGTAGCCCCTGCCTGGAGAGGAGAGGGGGAAATTCTTGTGTTTTTGGTATGCGATTACCCAGCGGAGAACCCATGACTGAAGGGGAGGAGGAGAGGGAGGAGGACCGGGGTTGAGTTTAGGATACATTCCTTGCCTTCCTCTTTAAGTTAACCACATTATTGGAGCTGCTGACATGTTGCCTCCTCACATGACACCCATAAGCTCCCAGCTGATGCATTACAACTGGACAAAGTGGTCAGATGACCTCAGCACATACTGGTATGATACACAGATAGGCTACGACAGGAAAACCAAAAAATCCCAATAAGAAATACTATGATAATAGAAAAAGGGGGGAAAAAATCAATTAAACCTGCCACCAGTATAAACACTTATTGAAATAACAACATCTGTCCAATGCTGAAGAATTTACCTGCTGTTTCAACACAGTCTCACAGAAGTATGTGAAATGGACACGACTTCCAAACAACATTAATTGGTCGTGAGCACGAAATGTTAAAATGACATGCTGGCAACATGAAAACAATGATAATCCAATATTACAACAATGACAGTTTCATCGTAAAATGGTCGCAGTTTGGTTTGGTCTAAAGAAAGAAAAACACTTGGTAAGTTTAGGAAAAGATCGTGGTTTCAGTTTCAATAACTACATAAGAAACATAAGTGCGGTAAACATATGTATTTTGTGTAGCTCTGTAAAGTACCCAAGTAAAGTACTTTGCATGAAATCTGTGAAAAAAATGTAACTGTTGAATTTTTGTTTCATTTAGGACACAAACAGCAGTCTCCTAGTTAAAAGTCCATGCATGTTTGACCCATCCACGCCTCTCACCCACCCAGTGTTGGGGAGTAACTAGTTACAGTAATTAAATTACAAAATAAATATAATCAGTTACAGTTCTTGAGACAAAAAGTAATTCAAGTACAGTTACTAATCAAAATGTTGGTGATTACTACAGGGGTTACATATGAAAAAAAAAATCTTTGCATTAAAAAGATTATATGTTAAATAAAATTCTGATGCATGATATCTTTTTGCTGTGCAGGAACACCTTCTTTTGGCATTTTTTGGACAACGCGGGTCAGCAAAGCTGATGATGAAATTATTTTAAAAGTTACATAATGTGTTCCCTTTTTAACAGGGTAACTAGTAATCTGTAGCCTATTACATTTCAAAACTAACCTTCCCAACACTACGCCCACCATATGCAAATTTTCACAGTCTTATACTTAATTTGTGATTCCAATACAACAAAAGATCTTCCTTTTAACACATTTCGTGCACCACCCTGTAATTGTTTATTGACATTTCTGTCCTTTTCACAAATTTCTATGACAAAGACACAACTGTGAGTTTACTGCTGACAGGTTCTGCATTTTTAATGCCAAATTAGTTAGGGACTGTATAAAAGTTATCAGGATGGGAAGAGGGGTTGAACCTATTACATGACTTTTTAAAAAAGTAAGACCCCCTCCATGGTTATGAATACTTGGTTTGACCCAGAAAAAAATGGCAAAATATATGGCAAAAAACACCTTTATGATGTGTAACAAGTGTAACTATTTTTCAAGACTTTTTTTTTCTTTTACAGCAAACTGCACAAGAAAATAATGAAATAAAATATAAATCTGGAGTTTGGAAAAATCGAAGAGCATCCCCTGCTCTCCCAGAATTTCCATACCCCCGTCCCATCGGGAAAAAGAAAAATGACTATCCTTATTCTCACCCATACTCCCCCCAAATAACCATTGACGATTTCTGTCAAATCATTTTTTACTGTTAATGCACATGCCTGTAAACTGACAGGAGACCACACACACACACACACACACACACACACACACACACACACACACACACACACACACACACACACACACACACACACACACACACACACACACTCGATCTCCCCAGCTCGCCATTAACTCCACAAATACAGCGGCTTTACATCTGACATATTAAATGGGCCTTGCTACATTTGCATAAAACCAGTGGGGCTCTGCCTGTTCTTCTGCATCTCTGTCAAAGCTGTAATCGCCCACTCGCTAATGACAATTACTATAATGGACTGATTGTTGGATTATACCACCAAAGTGGTTTTAGCACACATCTGCATAATTGTTCTTAGCATATACGCGCCTGTGGGCTCCTGGCTGCCATTAGCCGCAGCAGAGAGAGAAGAGAGTGATTGAGAAGTCGTTGGATGCTTGAAGAACAGCCGCACATTGTGAGCCAACTGTGTGTGGGTGTTTTGAGTGTGTCTGTCCTGTGTGGAAATGCACTAAGCGTTGCCTTGCTAAACATTGTTTTTAGATTAGACAGGCACAGAACAGCTATATGAGGGGGCAGAGGTTCACTTTCAGAGGTCAGCTGCTGGGCCCTTGAGCGAGGCATCGAACATCTAACCTTGCTGCAACTAAACTGTACAAATAAGTAGAAATGTATAAATTTGAAGCAGGATATTTGTAGAAAACATGTCGTGCTGAGTCACTTTTATATAAGGTTTGGAGATGAAGATTACACAAGTAACGATGTCATCCTCCATCAATGATAAAGGGCCCATCAGTGACGCATCACGGTTGCCAGCATTATACAAATTGAAGCAGTGAAGTTTTAACTTTACAGCCCATCTAGGTAAAAAATTGACCAGTTTTTGAAACCTTAGCAAATTGGCCTGGTTTCTTTCAAGAACATAAGAAAGAAGAGATTGCACCATCAACCCTTTTGGGTTTTGTTTTTTTTTTTCCATTTTTATTATTTATTCATTTTAATTTTTTTTCTTGTTTCTTTTATAAACTTTCCTTTAATCCCCCTTGTATGCTATTCACTATTACTACTTTGTATCTGTACATTTGTATCTGTGAATAGTGGTTTGTTTTGAGCAATGTTTTTGAAAAACAATAAAAAAAACATTTTTTTTAAATCCTAAAAAAGGACACAAAAAGTAAAAAAAAATTCCCCCTCTCTCTTCATGTTCAGGTTATTAATTCTTTTTTTTTTTTTTGCAATTCGCAGGATATTTCTTGCCATGATACTTATTGCCTTTTTTCCACATTTTAAGAAAAAGTCAAACCAATTTATTCAGGTTTCAAAGGTTTATAATGCTTGTGAAAGGCATTTGAACACAGCACAAATACACTGATATCGATCCAGATTGCAAAGGGTCAATTTTTATCAAAATGCAATGACTTTAACATCCTGGCAAACGAGGTCTTTAGTGCCATCTCCATCAAATATCAGTGTTTATCTCTCACTCATATTTCATGGGTTTACACTGATGTCCTTTCTCTCCCTGCTTACATGCACCAAATTAAAAAAAGCGACATGACCTTAAAAACTCTGTTTAGCTCTGTAGTCTTTGTTCAAATGCTGGTACACAATGTGAAGCTGTGTACAGCTTTCCTCCAAAATCAGATCAGTGGAGCTCACGTCACATGACCAACAGATGGACAGACACATCCGTAGTACATGGGGGACTGAGGCAGCATGAGCCAGATCAACAGCTGAACCCAGCTTTCCAGTTACAGTCCCTGTTTAAACATGCAGCGAGGCTTTGGGGGAGCTGAGCAGAGCAGCGCGTAGGAAATCTGTGCGACTCTTTCCTCCAGCAAAATTTCTTCAATTCTAAATGAACGATTGAGTCAGCACAGAGGAAGTTATTGTCTCTGTCGCTGATACCTGGAACCTGCACGACTGTTACTTCATCCCCTCCTCTTCCTCCTCACATTGCTCATCTTTTGAAAGCAGGCCAACATCCCACACACACAAAATCATGCTCCCTCTCACTCTCTCTTTTTCTCTGAACAGCACTCTGTGCTAATTACTCTCCGTTTCCATAGCGATGGGTTGCACCTCTTTTTTTTTGTTATCTTGGATAGCCCATCGTAACCATGCCTCACATCAAATCATGCCATTGAGGCAACAGTTTGTATTGTTGAGTGGATGGATTTTTTTATCTTGCAGCTCAGCAATTGACGCTCATCCCCAAATTATTAAGAGCACACAGAAAGACAAGAGTTTTTCTTTTGTTATTCCTAAAAAAAAACACCTGTTATACAACATGATTATTTAGAATCAATATGTGATTCAACATTTGCTCCAGGAAGTTACTGAAGCATGCAAGTGTTTGATCTGAGTTAGCTATTTCATACATTTCCCAGAGTGCCGTTCAACAGCTGGTTATGGTATGTATCAGAGATGTGGGCTCGAGTAAAACTCGAGTCACAAACTGAACGGCATTAGACTCAGCTTGACAAAAATTTTAAAAAACGTGCAGCTCAACATCGACTTTAACACCAAAGACTCATGACTTCACTTGACTTGAGCCTTTTGACATGAAAATACTTCATACTTTCCCACAAGTACAAAATTAAAAAGTATGATATTTAAAACGTGTGCCATGAATCAATTCATTTCTGAATCAACGAACATTAATGCTATTCATTCCTAGCGAGTTGACACTTAATCTGTAGAAAGCAGGATACCAGGAGAGAAACATGACGAGCTAACGTTACGTTACTGAGCATCAGTTGGAAAAATGAAAACCAAAGATGAAATTGTTCTTGTATAAAAACAACAAGATGGTCAACAAAAGACAAAATTTCAGTATGCAAAACATGAGTCATTGCCTCATTTACAGTCAAAGTCTTACAACTTCCAACAAACTTGTTCTACCAAATAAATGCAAATTTAAAAAAAACATTCATGATTTTTTATAAATTCAATATATCATTACTGTTTTTAAAATGGCCTTACATTTAGTGGCAAGTGCATTATGATTTTTTAGGACGCAAACTAGAAGTTTAGGACTTGAGACTTGACATTCTTGTTTTGACATTCATTCCTGTCTTGAAACTTGCCTGTTGACTTAAGACTTGATTTTGGACTTGTGATCTTTTACTTGGGACTTGAATTGCCACTTGCCTGTCTTAATTGGGGACCTGGGACTTGATTGCAAAGACTTCAGACTAATGACTTGGAAAACAATGACTTGGGCCCACCTCTTATATAGGTATAGGTGAAAAGACTACTACACTACACTAGCAACAGCAGAAAAAGAGTTTTGCACATTTTTTGAGTCTTGAACTCTTGATAAATAAATACCCATGGATTAAGGTTGCAAATTGTAAGCACTTTGATTAAGCAATTATTGGCAAAATTAACAAGTGATTGTTATTTGAATAAACCATTAAAAGTCTGCTTATTTAAACAATACCAAATGTGTCTTCCCCTCAATCAAAGCTCACTGCAACATATTTAACTTCTTCAGCATAGCCTGTTGATTACTTGATTAAATTTCACATTTACCAATTAACTGATTATTTGTTATCATCCTTACAGTTGATGTTTTGTCTCAACTTTAATTAATCTTTGCTTATTTAGTAACAAATATAAAATGTTACAGTGAAATACTTTGTGTTTTTTTCCATACAAAACACAAACAAGAAGGCCTTGGCATTATGATTGCCTTCCTCACACTGTATTCTGCCAGAACAGATGAAATAGTGTGATGACCATTAATTATGAACAAATAAATGATCAGTGGTGTGAATTGTTTATTCTGTTGTTACGTTTTGTCTTTTCCCTGTCAGCTATAGGTCTGTGCTCAGGATGTCTCACATTAGCCTCCATATAAGTGGGTCACTTTGACACAGTCACACTTTTCTATATAGTAACTGGAGGGGGGGGGGGGGTTCACACTGAAAGGGGTCAGAGAAGTAGCAGCAATTACAGGGGGGAGAAACAACACTGCATTGGATTCAAGGAGTGTTGCGCCTTTGAGTCGAAGCTGAGGGATGGAGGGGCAGAAAGAGAGCGACAGCCTGAGAAAACAAAAAAGGGGAAATGATCGCGGCCTGCGTGGCCCTCGGTTCATTACTCATTAAACACACAGGAATGTCGTGTGTCTGCATCAGCCTGAATGGATACGTTTAAAACTTTACATTTCAAGCATTTAAGTTAAAAATCCATTAATTCAGCAAAGAAATTCTGAATAAATATGACTGTCATAAAAATGCAGTGCAATATGTAAAGTCTGTGCGAATGCTACATTATCCTCAATGACCCAGGGTTTTATGAATGGACAGCAGGAAGTTCTGCCATTGGCTGAGCCTGACAGCCAATCAGGGAGCATCCCTTGCAACAGAGGCGGGAGTGGATGAATGGACAAGTCAGACATTTTCAGAGGTCAGGGCCTCTGTGTGTGTGCCTGTAGGTGTGTGTGCATGCGAGTCTCACACACTGACCTACTTGGTTTATGGCAGGGATCTATACATAGCTGTGGGAAACGCAGGCGGACAATCGGCTCCGCTTAAAATTAGCAGTCAGGGCCACCTGTCTGTTTCTCACAAAGGCGGAAAACACCAGGATGGAGGGAACAGGAAGGAAGGGGGGTTGATCACACTACTGGTTTAACTCCTTCTCTCTTGCCTTTTTCTCTCCTTTTTCCCCCACTGCGACACAGGGAGACATTGTTAGGAGGTCTGGATTTGAGGAGGGGGGTGGTTGGTGGTCCGGGCCAAGCAGAGTTCACATACCTCTCTGCTGGATCATTGCCAGATTTCACAGAGGATATAGGTGGACGATACAGGGAGAGTTAAAGGAGTAGTCCAACTTTTTAAAAGTTAATCACTTTGTTAATCACTTTGTTTAGTGAGTTTGGGTATCTGACAGCTCTCTGTGGTGTGCAGCACTTTAGCATTCACGTTATATTTCCACTCTTTTGTAAATAGACGGACAAGCCTTCTGCCACCTGTATCCCTTCTCTTAACATTAACACTCTTAACACTATTGTCACTATATCGCAAAACTCTAGCTTCCTGCCTTTGTCGTTTCAGACAGCCAACAGGAAGTCTTAACCCTCTTAACTGATGAAAACTTCCTGTTCTAAAAGTGGCATCTTGTTTCCTAGAATCACGATTTGTCAGCCCGCACTCGGTTTTGTTCCTGTGTGCCTCCACAAAAGTAAAAGTTTGTGGGTTGCAAGATGTTACACAACAGCAAAAACACAGTACACATTAACACTGCATTATGACTACCAGAGAATTCAGTTCTTATTTCTGTTTTCAGATGTTAAGTATAATATATTATTTCCAAACTCAGCCGTCTTGTGAGCAGTTTCAGTGTCAAACTCCACATATGATAAAATATGATTTTCATCCTACCTCTTTCTCTTCCAGGGCTCCGGTCAGACAACAAACAGCACATGGACACTCCAGGAAAGGCGATGGAAAGTCCTCCAGCGTCCATCTGTGGCAGTCAAAATGGACGCAGCAACAGACGACCATCTTTGTTTCAGCGTGGGAGCAGAGGGACCGCGTGACGCTGAAAGGAAAAGAGGGAGATGATGAGGGAATATTGCAGTGTAGTTCCATAACAGCATGCACCTGAACCTGCAAATGCTCCTTTTAATCTTTCATTTAAAAATGTATTGTGTGATGTATTTACTGTGCAGTACAACAGAGGATTAGGGCCATGTTAAAGAAAAAAATAAATGCTAAATTTCTTGAATAAAGTCATAATATTACAAAAATAAAGTCAGAATTTCAAGAATAAACTCGTAATATTCTGACATTAAAGTTGTAGTTTTACAAGAAAAAAATCTTGATTTTATGAAAAAAAAACTTGTTATATTAGGAGAATGAAGTCATAATTTTCAAGACAAAAGTTGTGATTTTACAAGAATAAAGTAAGAATATTACGAGAATAAAGGCATAATTGTACGAGAAATAGGATATTGTTTCTCGGATGTTTTTAGTTTACTGGCAAAATGTTTATTTCCATGATATACTATCACCTTTCTCTTTAAATTCAGACTTCTTGTAATAATACAACTTGATTCTCTGTAAAATTACGACTTTTTCTTGTAAAGTTATGATTATATTCTTGTAATATTATGACTTTTTTAAGTCTCGAAAAAACAAGAAAAACAAAACCTCACTATGGCCCTAAAACGCCGTCATAATAAACTTAGACTGTTTTGAAAATGATCACTGTGCTGACAATAAAAAGGTAACAAGAGTCAACCACACTAACATATTGATATATGCCAAGTTTACCATCTTAGTTTGGTGTATTAGCATGCTAACAGTAGCTTATCAGCTGTTTACACAATGTGCAGATGAGATTAATGGGAATGTCAAATAGTTTAGGAAGTATTTGCCAAACAGGTTTACTAGCTTAGTTAAGCATTGGCATGCCAACATTAACGAATTAACACTAAATATAAAGTGCAGCTGAAATTAATTGTAATGTCAAATTGTGCAGCAGATATTAGCCCGGTTTACCGTCTATGTTAAGTGTGTTAGGGTGCTTACATTAGCTAATTAGTACTAAACATTAGGACTGAAATTCACGGCAATACTTAAAAGTTGGTTTTAACCAGTTTAGTTGAGTGTTAGCATGCTAAAACTCGCGATTAGCACTAATTAACGGGCGAATGGGCAGGTGCAGCATCCTAATTGTGTTAGCATGCTAATATCTTCTAACTGACACTAAACATAGCATTAGTTAGTATTAAATACACCAGTTTAGCATGCTTAAGCTTGCAAATTAGCTCTAAACATTAAGTAAACAAACTCTGGCGTTGTTAAAATGCGTACATACTGGCAGAGCATTTCAGGGTGAAGGTGCAGGTGGGTAAATGTGTCCTTTTAGTCACTGTCTCCTGCTGCAGCCGCCTGCTCTCGTCAGCTGTCAAGAGGAGCCGCAGTTCAGCTCGGACGTACCTGCTAGCAGGAGGTGTTTTTCCGGGTTTTCGACTTCATCATTTCCTGGCTGATATGTGGCAACTGGGCGGCCATTTTGGCTCCGACCGGAACCGCAGAGCCACAGGGTGCTCAGCAGTTGCTCAGTAGTCAGTGTAGATCCTGTGGGGCTGGCAGCAGCTACATCTGGCTACTGGGTCTCTGCTGGCATCCGGGTTATTCAAGATACATGTCAATGACAGAAATGTTTTTTTTATTATTAATTTTTGGCATTCCTTTTCAACAGTGTCCATGTGTTGCTCCCCCTGTGATCTTTCTGCCATGCAGCTTTTAGATTTCAAAGAGATGTCTTAAATGTCCACCCACAGTGAAGAGAGAAGCCTTTGGCAGAGTTAATCCTAGACTGCATGGGTAGTTTAAAGGACAGAGGACATTTTTTATGAATAAAAAAAAATGATATTTGTGAGATACTATGTGAGTTCTGAACCTGGCATTCAGTGTAGGATTCTGTGTGTGTCAGTCTACAGCTACATTGTCTGCTGGGTTTCAGGCCTCTGCTCATACACATCAACACCAATATGTTATGTTTTGTTTATTTAATGCAAATGATGATTATATAAGTATTGTGGTATGTTTGAGAAACCAAAAAGCATGGATAATTTGACAACTTTGTGTTTATTGACTCATCATAAAACATTCTTCAAACAATAAAACAATTTTAAATGTCCGTTTCTGTACAATGCTTGCTAAGCAATTTATTTATATATAGAAAATGTAAGAGGAGTCATGTTAAAATGACAAAACTCCTTCAAATTTAATGGCAGGTACTCTGGAAAAAATAACAGCATTCCATCAACAAATATTTTCAAGCAATAAATATGTATTTATAAATAGTGTAAATTTACATCAAGATTAGAAACATAACGAAACAAAAAAATCACAAATTAAACTTTATTCCATAAGTCTATGTGCAACCCATTCTCTTTGTGACTTGGCTAGTAAGTTTTTTTGTTTGTTTTTTTTTTTAACCTTTTTTTACCTAAGAAACAAAATGTCATAGTTTTGAAAAGAACAAGACGAAGATAAAACGTAAAAGCTGTAAAAAATAAAATAAAATAAAATAAAAAAAGAAAGAAAAAAGAAAATCACCTTAACTCTTCACATTACAAATTTTTTTTGGGAGATTTTGCTGTCCAAAGAGTCTTAAAATTACTATCTACCATAGAAAAAGACCAGTTAGGCTAGTGCTCCTTAGAGGGAAAAACTGAAGAAAATTTTGGGGGAAATCTATAAATCAAAGCCAACATGTCATCCTGTTACCAGTATAGGAAAAGAAAAGAAGGGAGAGAGAGAGAGAAAGCTTGTCAAGTCAGTAGTCTTTTACGGGTGGTGTTGCCAGTTGCGACAGTTAACAAGTATCTACAAAACATTTTTATCACGCACTCCTCCCCCTCGTCCCCCCTGGTCCCAACCATTTTGATTAAGTCCTCCGTTAAAACAGGGCTGAGCCATTGTCACTAGAGGGGGCTGGGAGGGAGGTGGGGGGAGGGAGAAACAAGTCCTGTTAGCGAGCTCGGTGGCACCCCCCTCTGGAAGGGCCAGGCCCCAGCACTTCAAACAGGTTGCATAGACAGACACACTCGGCCGCCTCAGCCTCCAGCCGTCGCTATGGAGACCAGCCATATTAGGAGGGGGCGGTGGTGAGGGTGGGGGGAGACGGCCTTGGCTTTCCTGAATATCAGAAATGGTCCGCGTATGTAGGTGTTTGTTCTTTTTTTTATTTCTTTTTTTTAACTCTTAATACAAGTTCCTGTAAATGGGCTTCATGGCTCCACAGCAGAAGAAGAACGAGGTGTCACCTAATGTCAAGATGAAGATGAATGAAGAGGAGGGGCCTGGGGAGGAGGAGCAAACATAAGAATTAGTCACTGAATTCATCAGCTTGAGAAAGTCAACATGTCAAAACAAGTATTTCACCTCAAGTGGCTGATCACGTCAAAGTAAGATGTCTACGTGTACCCGCATTACATGATTTAAAAAACAGTTTCCGCAGGCTTGCAAAGTGTTATTTTATGATAACTAGTTGCAGTTCACATTTCTTTTAATACTGATATCGTTTCAAGAGGAACCACACCCATCTTTTTTTCTATTATATAACATCCCAGTCTCCTGTTTTGACCTATGTGCTAAATGGGAAGGCAATTTTAAAGCAGCCACAGGAAACCCAAAGTGTGGTATTTTTCAACCTGTACCCTCTTTTCTCATGTTTTTGTGTCGAAGTGACTCATAACAATTCTGAAATTGGTCCGGTTTTGAGTGAGAGCGCTGCAGCCAGAGGTAGCAAAACAGGCTGCAACGTAACCACTTGGAACAGGTGTGTCCCGTCAATTTAAGTCCCTTGAAAGTGCTTGTTTTTGCCCCAAACAGGCTTAGATTGTCATTTTATGTCTGAAAACAGAGAATTTGCTGTTGGAGTCTGTTTTGCGTCGAAGTCTTGCAAAAGGGAAACTCACATTCTGACATCTGACTCACTTTTTCAGCCATGACCCGAAAAATCTTTTAGATAAGAGTAACACTCAGGACACACTGCCTACATGAGCAGCTCATCACGGCTACGTCACTGAACTGCTGCGGCGTGTAAACGTTGATGCTGCAGAGCTGCCTGCTGCTACAACTACTGTATTTCCACAAGTAAATGTCGATACAATTATGTATCTGCACTGCATGGTCAATGACACAGTCATGGTATTATTTCACAATAAAATGCCTTATGTTATCAACAGAAAGGATTTATTTCCAATGAAACATTGTCAGGGGGCTTTTATTTTGAGTAAATGTAAATATTTTGTTTTTCTCATGTCTGTGACAGATATGGGCATTATAGTAAAAGTTGGTATAATGTCAATATTATTATAAAAAGACCATTTCACTGTCCATTTTTGCTGAGCATCGTGTAGACACACCAGTGTGGCTGCTCTGACTTGTTAACATGGACGCTGCTCATGCAGGCAGTGTGGCCCAGACACGAGTGACTCGTGAGAACAACAATTTTGGAAATTGTTGCAGTGTGGAGTCAGAGGGCTGCAGCCAGAGAGGGCAAAAAAGGCTGCAGAGCATTTTTGCACCGTCAACTTACATCCACTGAAAGTGCTTGTTTTTGCCACTGACGAGCTCAGATTGTTATGTTTTTCGTAACTTGACGAAGTGGTCAGATTATAACGGGTTTTACTGGTTGCTGCCTTCTCTCTCAATAATGGACCAATTTTAAAAACGTGTGATTCACTTAAACAAAAACATGGGAAAATATTGTTGAAAAATACCAAAAATACAAACAATAATAAACATTCACCACTTGAACAAAAAAATAACAGAAGTTGACACTGATTAATTGGCTAAAATTAACTACTCAGTCTATCACTAGTTTTTTATTTAGGGGATTCACATTATTGCACTAAATTTCTGAATTTTCTTTGAAATTTGAAGGAGGAAAGAAGCACTTTGGGTCCCTCTCTCTCTGTGTGATGACTTACTAATGTGAACTGGTCGTAGACCTGCATCAGGTCCTCCATCCTGTGCTGCTCCAGCACCACGAAGGTGTCCAGCGTGGCGCTGCCTTTCCTGGCACAGTCCTGGCAGTGGACCATGTACTGTTTCTTGGACAGGAGCTCGCGGCGCACAAACAGCAGGTTGAACACCTCCACCTGCAGACGATGCACACAAAGACGCACATGAGAGGAAGGCACAAGAATGGCTTCAATTTCTTTTATGCTGCATCTGTGAGCTTTGAATTGTGAATCTGAATGAAGCTGAACAGCAGCACAGAGTGCAGCGATGATGTCATTTACAGACAAATCCTGGAGCTGCTCCACAGACGGTGAATAATAGAGCAATTTCTCGGACACAATGACAGCAGACATTTAATTGGATATGGACACATTTCTGCAAAACAGCCGAAAGCGCCTCATTCAAATAAAACCCATTAGCAGAGCCGTTAATTAGCTCAAACAAAAACGGCCTTTAATTCAGTGTCAATGGAACAGCCAATCACACGTCTCCATGCTGTCCAAAGCCACCCAAAACCACCCAAAACTGCAGATCTGTAGCACACTGACATCTACGAGATGGATCTCTCTATACGTGCAGCTGTATAATTTACATTTACATTGTAAGTTTACATGAAAAAAACGTTGATCTGACTAGATTTAAATGTACCAGTTCAGCTTTATCTCCTAAATACTTTTCAGACTGATATGATTCAGACCTGCAGAGACACAATCAGGACATTTGGTTCTTCTCCAACATGTACGGTACAGTGTGTCATCCCGAATGTGAGCAGTTATTAAGAACACGGCGAGATAATGATTTTAAACTTGAAAGAAGTGTGAGCTGCTTCCACAAAATGTGAAATCCTGTAAAAATTCACACTCCTGTCGCTGAAATGTTCCCCGTGTTCTCACTGACCTCGCAGATGGTGCAGTAGTGAGCCGGCTCGTCCCTGGTCCTCGGCCTCAGCACCGTTTCCTTGCCGGCCGTCGCCAAAGCTTCCTTCACCCACTGGCACTGCTTCAACGTCCGCAGCAAGCAGTACCTGGGACACACAAACACAAACACACATGCGCACGTGTGCACACATGCACGCACGCGCGCGCACACACACACGCATGCACGCGCACGCACGCGCGCACACACACACACACACACACACACACACACACACACACACACACACATACACACGCACACACACACACACACACACACACACACACACGTACACACGCACACGCACGCACACACACACACACGGGTTCAGGTTTTGAAGAAAACATCCAGGTTGTGCAAACAAACTGCTGACGGATTCTGCGACTCACTTGATCATCTCAAACAGCTTGTGGTCAGACACTTTGATGTTGCGCGCCATGTTCCAGGAGAGGTGCACCATGGGAACCATGGACTTGACGCTCTGGAGCTTATTCCACTCGTAACGTTCCACGGCCAGCTTGTACTGGTGGGCTGAGAAAGCAGTGGAAAACATACTGTGCGTTACTGGACATGAAGGCGAGAGTTTTGGGGAGGCAGCGTGGACAGGTGCACTGGTTATATGTACAAGTGCTATCACAGAGACGATGAAAAATGCACCTGAAATGCATCTTTTGCAGTAATCAGCTGTGTTATTTGCTAAAAAGGTCATTAATCAGTAGAAAAGCATTTTAAACATCACAGTAAAGGTCACCATTCCAGATGTTCCTCCTGAGAGACAAGGTTGTGAACTCTACACACTTTTCCAAAGTCAGCTCCTTTACTGATCTCAACACTTAAATTCAACCAGTCCCTGTGAATCCTGTGCTACACCTTACCAATTTGTCCATCACAAAACCACCAATGATGCGATTTGGAACATCATGCAAAACGTCGCCAAACTGACTTCTTTCTGACTTCCTTGTTGCTGGTTGTGAAGATTAAGATTTGTGCAGCACAAACATTTAAAAAAGTAAAAATGTTTTTACTTGTTCTCACTATTTCATTGCAAAAAAATGCCTAAAAACACTGCAACATGCATTAGAATTTTTTTTATAAAATCTGCTGCGAAATCAGTCATATTAAGCAACAACAATCTCCCAGGAAAAAAAGCCCACAAAATCTTGGATGGATTGAGTCGTACATGTTTTCAATTTTGTGCAGTTAAAAGCAAACAAAGAGAAAGATTCAAGGAAATGTGTCTCCTCTAGCCACTTGAGTACCATTAAAATTAACCCATATCCAAAAATACCCAGCGTACCGGTGAGAGGGCCGACGTTCCAGGCGATGTTGTTGCACCAGCCGATGGCCTGCACCCAGTGGACGGTGCCGGTGTTGAGCCACACCAGGTCACCTGGACGCTGGATGAAGCGGTAGACGGGCACGTCGGCCTCGTACAGGTCCTCCAGGTTGGGCCACCACGAGCCCATCAGGAAGTTAATGTTGTTCCTGCGGGTGTGGAGGAAAATGAGTTATGATGGACTGAGGGTGTGTTCACATCTGTACAGTATTTGTATCTTCAGACCCGCTCAGCTTACTTTTCACAGAAGTTGCTCATGACTCCCCAGTAGGGCTCCGGTACTGCGAACCATTCACAGTCTCCTGGTCCGATGTTGATGTTGACGGCACAGAAGTTATTGTGCTCCTGGTGACCTGGAGAGACAAACCCTCTTTGGTGAGCAAATCCACACACCAAAACTGATAATTTGCCCCAAAAATAAGCGTGAGAGTGTGTGTATGAACCTGCTATCCTGCTCCCAGGGACCTTCATGTAGAGCTGAACTGTGTTCATGCCCAGGATGGTGTGGCCCACGTGACTCAGCAGGTTTCCGGCTGAGACGACCCGAGCGAAGGCCGGCAGTTTGCTGAGCTCCTGGAGCTGCTGTTTCCACCTGGAGGATAATCAGAGTGTGGAGCTTTACAGTTACAATGCTCAGGCGTTTTAAACGCACCTTAAAGAAAATCAGAACACTCTGAAGACACGGCAGATGAGATCCACACTCACTTCCTTTCATCCGACACGTCGATGTTGGTTCCAAACTTGATGTGCTTTAAGGGTCCCCTTCTTTTGCGCGCAGCACTGAACACACACACGCAAAGAGAATTTAGAAATAAGCCACATATGGTGCGTTTAATGCGCTCACTCCCTCTCAATGATACATCTGAGACTGGATATTGTCTGGCTTTACAAATATGTATGGAGCTTTGCAATAATAATAATAATTAAAAAAAATAAAATAAACAACAATAATTATAATACATCAAAGTTATGCAGCAAATATGGAGCTAAATAATCAAAGTACAGTAATTAAATCTAAAGAACAGGGTTATGTACCTCTCTGCTGACGCTTGCTCTGCGTCCGAGGGCTCCTTTAGTGCCTTCTTCTCATTCTCCTCCTGCAAACAAACAGGAAGTGCATTAAATCAGCACTATTCTACCCATGATTTTATCCTTAGATGGCCTGAGGCTTGTTTAAAAGGGCGCTGATGGTGCGTAACTGACCCGTAGGGATTCCTGGAAGGAAGCAGCCTGATACTGGGCGTATTTGGCGATGGTGGTGTGGGCGCGGGCGCTCTCGCAGCGCCACATTTTCTTAGTGCCGGTGGGGTCCCAGTTCTCATCAGCGGGCTGAGAGAGCTGAGTCCAGACCTCCACAAGGTGCTCCGGGTTTGCCTCGACCAACGTCTTTGTGGAGAACAGACCCAAATCTGAGGAGAAACAGACGCCAGTAATTCAAACACTGCTGTCTTTGTGACTGACACTAAAACACACATATATAAAACATGGTGTGATCAAAGCATTTACCCAGTTTGAGAGCTCCAGCCAGTCCTCTGATGACAGTGACAGGGTTGGAGGGGTTTGTGCAGAACTGGTGCAGTGGGGGGAAGAAAGCATCCCTCTTGTTCTCCAGCTGCTCAGGACAGGAAACAGGAAGTTAGTGGATAGCAGAGCTTAAATTTTCCGGTGGGGTTGGGACACATTTAGGGACAATTTTGACCCAATATTAATTGTAACACAAAACATGATTTTTTTGGGTGCTGTTCATGCAAGAGCAATTTGGAAATTTTCATATATATTCAAAAGTACTAATAATTTTAAAAAATAAATATAAAAGATGTTACCAAATATTTTGATATTTTACGATGCATTGTCAGAAAAGACAAATTCATAAAATCCTATGTCTGAGCATTTTTAAGACTTGAAAGATTGATTGAAGACATTTTAATATCAATTAAGGCCTTTTTTTTTACATCAATGAAGTCAACTCTTTTAAAGCCTTTTTGGGTTGATGCCATTTGTCACACAGCTTTTGTGCTAAATTTTAACATATTCTACCACTTGAGAATTTTAATAAAAGGTCCAAATTACCACACCAAGACCTCGACAGAAAGTTCATTCTTAGATTTGGCATCAAACCATTAACATTTGGAGATTTCTGGGAAAATGACATTTTTCCGCAATTGGATGTCGAGCTCTTCTAGTTCTGGAAACAGCTCAGAAACATCCTTATTGTCAATAATCCCTATAAAAGCCATCTTTCCCCTGAATGCCTGACATCTCTAGATTGTGACTGTTAAGTTTCATGAGGCTGTGATTATCCTAGAGGTCACAATAGGACATTTAGACAGTTTTTTTTTTTTTTTAAATCTCAAAGGTCTCCCTACAATTAAATGGCCACTGTGGGGGCTAAAATAAAACCGGGCTCAATGAATCCACATGAGTCTCAGCTTTCCAGTCATACCCAATCTATGCAATTCAAATGCTGTTTAGGAAACCCAATATACAGAAATATTCATATACAATATGCAAAAGTAACACATTTGTAATGCATTTTTTAAAAAAAAAGCATGTTTTTTTTTTTAATTAAATACAACTTTGCAGTGTTATTTAACTCCCTTCCCAACAAGCTAGCATGACATGGGACTAATGGATACTTTGGGTCTTCTAGTTTCATGTGACACTGGTATTTTCACTCTAGCTTTAAAACTCTGCTACTGCCTCAGAAGGACAGTAATGTCGGCCGAGGACAGCCGTGTCCCTGCAGAGAGGAAGAGGTTAAAACAGCTTGCAGCCCTCTGGGTGATACTTACATAGATGCTAGGTGTGGGAGGGTTGAGCTTGTCTTTGGGCAGGGCTGGTGAGGGTGGAGGGGGCAGCCGGGGCGGGGGGCACTTGTCGAGGAGGATACTGCTGTTGGAGAGACCGTTCCTCCCCAGGTTCCTGCACACACACCATGCAGAGAGATTTTAGTGATACAACACACAGAGCACAAATCAGTCAGGAACAGAAAATAATATAGCAGTTAACAATACCGTCTAGACTTGCTGTCCTACCTCGGATCTCACACATATAATAATTATTCTCCTTAAAAGTCCATTTACCTGAATAATCAGCTGCTGCATTTCAAAAATCATATGTAAAATAGAGGCAAATATTTCAATTTGATGAAAGAAGCGCAACCAAATGGAGGTATGTATCTGTGTTAAATAATATCTGCATGGCAACAAGACTGCCCAGTAGCCTTCAGTGTTGTTTACAGTTACATAATGATTTGCCTTCAGTTCTGCAGTTCCTCAGAAATTCCACCGGGAGGAGACATCTTCAAAACAAACCACACAGTTCAGCCGAGCCGGCTCTCGTTTGCACCATTTTATACGCAGCAAAGGCCTCTAAACTCTGATAGAATCAAGTGACAAACTAATGTTACCTTAACACACAGCAAGTTAACAATCAGGCACCAAAGTCAACCTGAGGACTGCGACATTTTGGAAAACATGTAAGAAATATGTCAAACAGTGCAGTTAGTTTTCCATCCAGATGCACATTTTCAGGCTTCATATTTATACACATTGAAGCTGAAGCAGCCAAACATTTCCACTAATGTAGACCATTTCTATTTGCAACCAGCACACATTTTAAACCCTTACTTTACTGTGCAGGGTGTTAAAAAACGAGAATTCAAATCTGCTACGGGTGTCATGTCCTTAAATCTCTATCATGGCCTGACTGTGCGGTATCGTGCTTTTGTCAACACCATCTTTTCCCTGCCAGGAGCATCACTGCTGCCAAGAGAGGAGTTAAACCTGCCGGCAGGATACGGTCTGAGTGCATCTGCAGGACATCGTGATGTGAAAGAAAAAGCATTGAGGGCTTCAGTCTCACCTGCAGGCCTTCAGCACGTCTGTGGAGCTCGGGTAGATGGAGACTGAGGATGACGACGATGACGAGGAGCTGTGTCCGTGCGGAGGCGTAGCTTTGAGACTGGTGACGGTGGGCGGCTCAGCCTTCAGGGGGCTTTGAGAGTCCTCAGAGATGCCTCCTTTGCCGTTACCGTTAACAGCGGGTGCAGTGGATGTAGCGGCGGCAGCGGCGGGACTGTGGGCGCCTGTTTGGGTGTGTTCTGAGGATTTGGGTGAGGGCGTGGCGGTGGATATGGCAGAAATGGGCGAGGAGGCAGCCGAGCTGCCCTGCGCGTGGGGGGTGGAGGGCAGGACGGCCGGGTGGATGTTGTTGATTTTCTTGTGGGACTCGGACATGGCGGATGCTGTGGATGCGGCCCCTTGAGATGGTCCCTCGCCCTCCTCGGGGCCCTTCCCCCCTGCCAGCAGGGCAGATAGTCTAGGATTGTCTGCGCTAAGGCTCGGCTTCTCGCCGCCTTCTTCCACCTTGCCATCCCCCGAGTGTACATGATTGGCCAGGCCATCCGCCTGCGTGGCTTTGCCATCAGCTGACGGCCGCGGCGATGGCGTCTTACCCTCGGTGCCCCCGTTGCCGAGGGGTGTGGCTGCCGTGACGAGGGCGGCTGCGGTGTTGCTATCTTTGGTAGCGGACGCACCAGGTGCTGCTCCACCTGAGGTAGAGGAGTGGGGGAGGGCTGGAGGGGACGGGAGGTGGTTGTGAGCCTGCTGTCGTGGCGATGGGGCGTTAGTGGAATGTCCAACCTGATTGTTGGGGTGCACGGGGGCGATGGAATTGGGGATCTGGGGGTGAGAGAGGGTCCCCTCACTACTGGAGCCTGTCGCATGTGGAACACACCCCTTCTGAAGCCCCTGGAGGAAGAGGAGCACAACTGTTATACAGTGAAGGCACAAAGTACAAAAGAGTCGACTTAAATTTGTCGACCAAGTTAGCATCTTCACAAGATTTTGCCAAGTCTATTTAAAGCTGATGATCACTGTGTGCACTGAGATGCTGTAACTTGTGCAGTAATAAAAACATCAAATACGGTTGAAAAATGAAGCCAATGCATTCAGGTCACTTAATAAATCACCTAATAAAGTGTTGTTCGGTATTTGGTTGTCCTAAAAACTTTCTACAAATGTATACATTCAATTTTTTCCATTAAAACACTTTATTTTTTCTGATTTTAAGCATGTTTTTAACAACCAAAAATTTTAGCCATTGCTCTAAATGCATTGTGCTAAACAAGCTAGCATCTAACACAGGGGTTAGCCCCACCCTCTAATCCAAATGTGGTTACTTCTAGCTCGAAAAATCCAAAATGGCAACAGCCACAATGCCAAAAACAGACTTAAAAAAAGGGATGACACCGCAGTAGCTACGTCCATTTTTTCTTGTGCAGTTAATGATTGTGAGCCCTTGCCTTTCCTATTCTTACTTGTGTTGCATCATATCTTGGCTCTGCACCAGACATTAAAAATGTGCGTCAAAATTCCAGCATAATTTAATTTACAGGAGTCTGTGGAGGGATTTCACAGCTTGCTTCATGAAGCCACTTGATGGATTTTCTCAATGGTTTCTGACAGATTTTACAACAGAGCCAAGTAGGTCAGTGGGATAAAACAGAATTATATCTATATACAGTTCTTAGCCGAGCAACAGAGAACCTGCCAGAGGGGATTTTAATTTTTAGGACATGTGGATGCTGTCTTAGGCACTGGAAGAAAAGATAAACAGTCTCACCTGAGAGGAGTTTAGGTGCAGGGCCTGGCGCGGCGTGGCGTCCTGTGTTTGCGTGCTTGTGCAGGTGTGAGGTAGCAGTGCTGCGTCGCCGCTGCCGGCAGGTTGCAGGTAAGGCACGTCTCCGTTGGGTCCTGTGGCCGTGGGCCCTGACTGATTATTACTACTGTTACTACTGTCACCCACAGGGAGGGAGTCTGAGTGTCCGTGTGTCCCGGGGCCAACCGGCCCATTGGCCAGCGGCTGAGGCGGGCACAGGGGCCGGGGGGGGCCCAGGTGGGGCCTGGGGGGGTGGAGGCTGGGGTTGGGGGAGGGGAGGGAGTTGGTGGTGGGGCCATTGGGGAGAGAGGGGCGCACCTGACCTCCTGAGGCATTCTGTCTCATCTGGAAATGAAAAAGATGACAAACACAAAACGGTTAAAATGAATAGATTCAAAACAACTTACATTACTTACATTAAATGCCAAATCACAACAGTGATTGATTGTAAGATTATTGACTTATGATTATTAAGTTTACTTACTCTACCAATGATGGTTCAAGCCTATAAACACCCAGTACACACACTACTGGAATTTCTATAGATGTAATGTAGTGGCAAACAATGTTTAATGCTATTGGTGTTTTTTTTACCTGGTGCTGGTGCTGCTGCATCATGGCGAACTGAGCCTCCAGCTGCCCCAACATCTGAAGCTGTGGAGGCTTCAGGCTGGCCCGGTTACTACGCAACTGTTCCAGCACCTGAAGACGGACAGCAACAAACCCAGAGTTTATGAACTGGAGAACTGGAGATCATGAATAAAGGAAAATGTGAGACACTTTACTAACCTGTAATTTCTGTGGGGAGAGGTACCAGTTGGGAACTGGCTGCTGTGGAGGGTTACTGACCCATGAATCCCCCTAAAACATATGATGAAGATGTGCACAACTTGTAAGGTGTATCTAATTAAGGACACACAACAGATTAAAATGCACAACTGTAACACAGCCCACTACAGACTGAATCACAGTCATTGTTTACAATAAATTCCAGGTAGAAAACCCAGCTTCATGTCCTTGAAATTAAACCACACTGAGCAGAGTGTATGCTATATTTAGAATAATTTCGCTGCTTAACCTTGTTTCAAACAGGACACTAAAGCAGTTATATCAAAGCCACCACACTGCATTGACAAACACATCATTTAACTTTGCAGAACATGGGAGTTGCTGGTCTACTGCTGCCTTGATTCTGTTATGTGTAAGGCAGGGTTCCTGCAGCTTAAGGCAAGGAAGCGATTGTTGTTGGTGTATCGTCACAGTGATTCAATCTATACAAATGATGCTGACATGCTGGTATTTACCTTGCCAGGGCTGGAGGCTCTCCTCCTCTTGGCTGGGCAGGACTGGTCCTCCGCTTGCCCAAGTGGGCCTACATGAGGGGGCAGAGACTGACCCGAGCCCCCGCCCTCTGCACTGTGGTTGGGCTTACAAGCCTGGAGGGGAGAGAGGGGAGGGGATGGAGGGAGCGAAGGCAGAGGGAAGCAAAAGGAGGAAAAGACATAAATGGAAGGACAAAAAAAAGGTCAGAATAGATCGAGGAAAAAAGTGAAGAAAGTTGGGGAAAAATCAAATAGAGGAGGCATTAAAACAGTGCGGCAAGAGGAAGGGCAAAGCAAAGCAAGGGATGGAGAATAAGGAGAAGAGAAAAAAGGAGAGATATATTGTGATTTTTTTGTTGCGTTTAAACAAACAAGCAGGACACGTAGAGCAAAAACAATCCCGTGTGTCTGAAGGCAACGACAGCCCCGGGGAAGCTCTCCTGTTTAGAGAAGTTCATCACTACTGCTTCAAATCATCATAAGCAGCCCTCAAAGTCATTATAATAACTCTGAATGTAATTCCTCACACTTTCTTAATGCACTTTCACACGATTTGAGGCAGGTTATTTTCTTGTGCGTTGTAATAATTTCTTGCTAATTTCATTGCTCGCTGCATTCTTCCCAAGTTTTTGAAAGACATCAAGCCAATTTGCTCAGGTTTCAAAGGACTAAAAAATACCCAAAACATTGTGCATTCAAAACTTTTTCCAAAACTTCCTGTTAATTCTAAAACAATTCCAGGCCTGGAAAACAGTTTTTCCTAATTTCATAACTTTTCCAGCAATTTATTGACTGTGGTAACCCTGTTGCTTTGTTTTGTTATAGCTGCCTTGAAAACATAACTTCTATCTCCATTCAAAACGCACTGACAAGTCAATAAATCAACATATTTCAGAGTCAATAACACGACAGTGACCACACATACACATGGACACGACAGATCTACTCGCAGCTACTGTATGATGGGCATGAATGAGTGGATGAGACACTAGGGGGCGTTGCTGGGGCTTTTTGTGAGCAGCTGCAGGACATCTAAGGTCAACTACTGAAAGGGGAGGAAGATGGACGGAGCCAATGGGAAGCTCTACGGCAGCACGACCTCACCGATCACACTGGGTGGAGGGGAGGGGGGAGGACGGGGGGGCAAAAGCCAAAATTGAGTGTGAGAATTATTGTAAAACACAGCCACTTGACTTGGAATTAATCTATTAAGAAATCTCTCCAAACCAAAGCAGATTAAGAGCAGTGCGGTGCAAGTTCAACACCTAAACGTGGATTTGTAAAAGAACCACAGTGGGGGGGTTAATCCTGAATACCACATCAGATTAAAAACAGGATTAATAGAGGGAGAAATTGAATGGGAAAGAATTAACAAAAAAAAGCCTGCACAAGTGCTTTGTTTGTTTTTGGATTTAATGAGCTGAGCATGATGGGTGAAGCCGAGTGACTACTGAAGAAGAAACGGGGTGCAGGGGCTGGGTAACACTTGGCTGGACCCCTCCGCATTCAAACAGATGCCATAAAGCAGCCTGGACATGTTTACATTTAAAATTGAGTGCAAAAAATGGCTTTAATTTCAGCAAGCATCCAATATGAGCCTGCGCTCATGTTTTAGCGGAGCAAAGAAGCGATTCAATTCGGTTTTGTGCATGTTGTGGGGCGTCTTTAGACAGAGTGGAAGGTGGAGTTAAGCTCAAGTGTTACCCATCAGTATGGACAACAGTGCATGCGCATGTGACCTGCAGGTATGTCTGTGTGTACATTACGTGTTTGAGTGCCTATGTGTCTGTCAAAGGGAGGGAGGGAGGGAGGGGAGGTGGGAGGGGAGGTGTAAGTTGCTCTATCTGGTCTCTCACCTGCTGTGGTGCACTGCTCAGGCCTCCCTGCCTGGAGGTTAGCTCAGCTGGGATTGGTAGACTCCATGCCTCCTCAATAAGAGGGAGCATTTTACTTTTACCCTGTAGGCTACTGAGCTGGGGGTTACTCAACTGAGCCTAGGGGAATGGAAAACGACGTGAAAAAACAAAAAAATAAATAAAACACAAGGCTTTTTTTTTTTGGAAGGAAAAAAAACGATGACCTCAAAACAAGGAAATGATCAGCAATGGTAAATAGGTAAAGGTTATAACACAAGTGAAGTTGATATGCAAACTTGTGTCTTGGCTGGCTAATATATCATGTTCAGCATCAACCAACAACAAGGAGAATGACATTCAGTAACAATAATCCCAGACACAGTCACAGTTCCATTAAAACAAGCCTCTGAGCTTGTCTTAATGCCATGAGTTTATGCTAACACAACTGGTGGAAATGTAACATTCCTTCATGCATATGTAAAGGAAAATGACACTGCTTGGACAAAAATATAGATGGATAAATTAACACATGAAATATGGGGATAGTTAGAACCCCGCTTGTTACATCTTTGAGTTGGCTATCATGAGCTTAAACCTAAAGAAATCTGACCAAAATAATCCTTAAAATAAGGATATTTTTTTACTCTTCAAGGCTGCTACCATATGTACGCAACAAAAGACTCAAAAAAGGTTCCAGTTTGGAGCAACTTCCAGCCAAGCGTGAGTTAAAGGAATAGTCCAGATTTTTCCATAGAGAAGTTTTATGTGTTACATACAGTTGACGTCGATCGTCATGCCCCCAGTTTAGAGAGGCAGTCTCGAGTACTGACACAGAGGCTAAGCAGCAGTATTCTAAACACAGGATACACCTAAACCAATATCTTTTTTTAGGTAGCTAAAATTCATTTGTTGCTGGCCTTATCCACATTGTTTAGCTTCCATGTCGGACTCCAGTCTGCTAAGAACTGGAGGGCGTGCCAACTGACATCTGCTGCATTTAATATCTCAAGCAACCCCACTTCAAAAGATCTAAACTATCCCGTTAAGATCTTGAAAGAATTGGGAGGTATAAAGCCGGGCAAAAATAAAATGCCCAATTTCCCAGAATTTTATTCTAGTCTGGAGTTTTAGGTTCTCTGGGTTCAAAACTTTTGTTTTTGCCACACAGCATTATCTAAATCACATCCCTGTGGAATAATATATTCAGCACAGCTGTGGCTGCATATGGATGCTAGCAAATAGCATCAAAAGCAGGAGAGGAAACAGTGAGAATCCTTTGCTTCCTACACTAGTGGAAGTGTATTTAAAGGTTTAATAAAAGAAAAGGCCGCTGCTGCTGAGGGAGTCAAATCTGCTAGAGAGAAAATCAGCTACTGATCAGTGTCAAAGTTCTGTTTGTGTTTTTGTCTTCTTCATTGAAGCACTAATCGCATGCCCACAATATACATGAGATGCACCAAAGAGGATTTGGTGAAACTGAGTGAACCCCAGAGCAGCAAGAGCAAATAAACAGCAGCCAGCAGTTTTAATGAGGGATGTCCCAAACGGATCCAGACATATTATTGATGGATCTGTGTCTGTTGCATAAATCTGTTTGTCCAGGTACGCCAGCTGTCACATACGCCCAATTAAGCTCTGTTAAAACACCGGCAGTCAACAGCATTGTGAATGAGTGACCCGTGGAGCGCTCAAATCAAATAAACAGCAGCCAGCACTTTCAATTAATGATGTGACAGCGTGTGTCGGGAGCAGAGCAGCAATCAGAATCGCTGATGTTCTCGAAACTTCCTTAATGCAGAGCTGGACATCTGTCATAGATTTAAACTGCGTCACCGACTTCACGGGGACATCCCAACTTTTAAATCACTATCTCCACGCTGGCAGCGTGTGTCTGTGACCACCTCCTGCTTTAACGTCCGCTCTCCACCCACCTGCAGGCATTTGATGCGGTGGGTTAGCGCGGTGGTGTTGGTGCAGCCCTTGCTGCGTGTGGCGTTGATGTAGCACTTTATGGCGTCGTGCGGCTGGTTGCAGGACTCGTACAGCGTGCCCAGATCCATCCAGGCGGCGGCGTGGCTGTGGTCCAGCTGCACAGCGCAGATGTAGGCCTGCAGAGCGTCCATGGGCTGGTTCTGCTGCTGGTACAACACCCTGAGAAGGGAGGAGAGGAGAGGAGAGGAGAGGAGAGGAGAGGAGAGGAGGGGTGGGGTGAGAGGAAGAAAGGGGAAGGTAACAGAAGCACAAAGAGAGGGAGGAATTGATGATGAGGAGAGACAGGGGAGATGAAAAAGCAGAGCAACAGAAGTATAAGGGATAATTAGATGATTGAACCAAGGCTTAATTCAGAATATTGAAGGGAGAACAGATTGGAAAACAATTTAAAGAAGAAAAAATATTTCAAAGATGTCCATTCAGAAACCTTCAGATGACAGAAGTGGCTGACATTCGTGTTTTTACCGGCGTAATGTAACAGAACACACTGAGCCTTACCCTATAGAGCACCAGGTATCTGCACTGGCCTCGGATTTGTCTATGGATTGCCGATAGGAGATGAAGGCGTCCTGGACTTTCCCAATACTAGAGTAGCACCTGCAGGAGACGCAAATATACAAAGATCTTCTCTCTACATATTATCTTAATTTGAACTTCTCTAGATAGCATGCAACATAAGGTTTTATGAATGACGTTTCAAAAGATATGACTAAAACTGAAAATAGAGGTAGGTGGATGTGTTTTATTCATTCAAGCTGTGCCACATTTGCTCAAAATATTTTGAGTCAATAAAAAGATCCGGTGTTTGAGGATACCAGCTGTTCAGCATTGTTCTCCAGAGGGAGAATTGACCCTTCGATTATTCCTACCAGGCAAGTGTGCATGTGACGTACCTGCCAAGGAAGTACCAGGACTGTCCAGAGTTGGGGTCGGCCTCCAGAGATTTCTGCAGACACTGGATGGCATAGCTGTCCCTGCTGGCTCTGTCCCCGAGTTGTTCCACTGTGTGATGCATCCAGCCTGGAAAACATCAAATCAAATAAAACGCTTGTTTTCCGTCTCTCAGACAAAGACAAACTTGAACTGAATGCATGAGTGCAGTCAATACCTGTGCAACAAGTTTTGGAAGTTCCCCTAAGAAGATGTTTTCTTACCTAACTGCTGCAGGGTAGTGGCCTTCACCTGTGCAGGAAGATCCTCCGTCTGCAGGAGGCTCTCATAGGCCTCCTTGGCAGCCCGGTATCTCTTCTAAATTTGGGAAGTTGAGGGGAAGTGAGGAATAAAAGAGGAGAACAATAAGAGGGGAGAGAAAACAGAATAAAACACTAATTACAAAGGGTGAACTTGCTTTAAGAATTCAGTTTGAATCTAATCTGTCTCTTTTAAATGGAAATGTCATCGCAACATTTTCAACGGCCTTCCCCACTCCTCTAAATTTTTCTTCCACTTTTTGCACTCAAACATTTGCTCCTCGCTGGCAACCTAAGACCTTCCACTGCAGCGCTGTGTTCTGACACAGCACAAAAAAAAGCCCCACATTAGCCGTGAAGCGCTCCCAGAGCTGGTGAGAGCTACTGTACTCCTCCACTGAACATAAAGAGAGAGAGAGACCACCGGCATACAAACGAGGGGGGAGACAGACTTTCTTGTTTCCGTGGCAACCCCGCCGATCGACTGAGAGTAATCTCCTATCCCGTCCCGCATGCCACCCACTCACGCACCCTGCTCCCTCCTCAATTTGTTAGCACCTGGTTCGAAATACTAAAAAAAAAAGAAAAGGTCTATCCCCTGCTTGCTGTGATTATACAGCTTTCAATCGGTGCTTATTTTCACAATCACAAATGACAAACAGTCCTTGGGAGAAAAAAAAAAAACAAGCACTTACCTGAATCTCATACAAATGAGCAATGTGGAACTGAACTGTAAAAGGAGAGAAGAGGAAACATGTTAGAGGTTATTTAGCATTTAAGAAAGGTTTCCCACCCCTGCTGAGAGTTAGTCCTCCTCGTGGGATTTTGAAAAGTAGCGCGGCGGTGTCAATAAATAGGTCTCAGAAACCCAAGGCTGCCTGTCTACGTGAAGTGTAACAGAGCAGATAGGTAGCCGTGCTCCTGGCGGCACCTTCCTTTGTCTGGAGCGCTGCAGTGTCTGATCTAAGCTGCCTGAGTGACTCTCAGCAGATGGAGGGAGAGAGAGAGGAAGGGAGGGAGAGAGAGGGAGAGGGAGAGGGAGAGGGAGAGAGAGGGAGAGGGAGAGAGAGAGGGAGAGGGAGAGAGAGAGAGAGAGAGCGAGAGAGAGAGGGGAAGAAAGACGGGGGCTGCCCTTGCTACGTCTGTGTGCGAGTGAGAACAGGAATGAGGGGGACACAATGAGGCAAAGGCAAACAGCGAGACGCCGGAAAAAAAAAAAGGGATATTGCCGTCGCCAAGGTAACAGGTAGCAGGAAAGGGAGAGATGAGATGGCAGCGGCATATCAAATAATGCCGGTGCTCTACCCAGACTGAACCCCGGCAGCTGAGCATAATCTAACACTCAGTGAACACAATGAGGAGTTTAAGCATCCCTGCTGCTGATTCCTTTGTGTGCGGCGACGCTGCAGAGGACTTTACCCTCACAGCATCAACTGATGTGAGTGGTGCAGTCTGTCTGGATATTTATAAACACATAATGTAATGCATATAAAAATGCATCAATAAACTGCATTTTTTTACAAATATAAGTCTTTAATTATAAGCAAACTGCTGAATATCATATATTATGAACAAAAAAAAAGGTGCTTACTTTCAGCTTTGGACAAAGTGCAGGGGTTGGAGTCAATCAAAGCCAGCTGAAAATGCTGCGAGAGAAGACAAAGAGAAACTGATTTAAAGCGCACACTGAATCCCCGAAGCGTAATATCTCTTTTTTTTTTTAATTATTATTCTTTTTATTACTAGTTGACAGGAGCCACTCGGTCATTCAGCAGCGATGACACATTGGGAGCCCCGTCCTTTTTTGTTCTGCACATACAGTGGCATGCTTTTACTGTGAAGCCACCTAAATGACAGTGCTGTTTAGTATTATTGGTTTTGTTAGTTAGAGAAAATTAAATGCAACTGAGCTTCCTAGGACAGGAAAGGGAATTAATCCATGTACAATCAGTTGCTCATAAACAATACAAACTTGATGATTTTCCAGAGCTCACTCTTCTCCCTGACATTCACCTTTTGAATTTTAAATTTTCAAGCCGCTTTTTCGAATCACATGACTGACAATTGCATTCATTAATTCATGGTTTACAGCTGTAAAGACTTTATAGATTAGCTATGGTACACATGTTGCACATTCATTTTGTTTATTTTGTCGAAATACTTCCAAATATCATTCCTATGCTTTATCTCTTCCACAAGCAGTGTTGTGCTGTTTATATGTCCACTGTGGCTTACAACATGCTCATTGCTCAAAGTCTCATTTGATTGGATGAACTTTTGCAGAATGAGCTAACACATACTTACAGGAAGAGAAAACTATCACACCTTTTTATTGTCATATAACTGGCACATGACAAGAGAAATGAACAAGTAACACACGGACCCAGGACTAAAACTGTGAAAATGTCTATTTCATTTTTCTGGGTCTTTAAAGCTTTGGGGGGGTGTACCTTTAGGCTTGACTCATAGTCTGTGTTGACCTTGAACATGAGTCCCAGGCGTAGGTGGATCTCCTTGGCCCGTGAGAAGCCTGGGTCAATGTACAGCACCTCCTGGAATGCTTTAATCGCCCTGAAGGACCAACAGAGAACGTGATGAGGAGGAGGAAGAGCAGCATTTAAAAACAGACGGGGGGAATAAAAACTGTGATATGATCAACAAAGTAAAAAAAAAAATTAAATTGGAATATAAGATAAAAAAGGATTATCAAGGACCAGTTTATAAATGAACTACTACTACAAGGAAACTCGGGGTTCCCAAACATTTTCACGGACAAATTTAAAAAAATTTTCCATGACTTTTCAAGAACCCCAATTTTTTTCTTTTTTTCTTGCTCAGCTTTTTAAAAACATATCAGATTCAAAATATTCAAACATAACTTCAGCATCCCATATAATGTGTTAAAGGACAGTCAAAAATCCAACCATAATTTCATTTTTGTTTACAGTCATTTTTAAAGAAAACATGTCTCTAAAATGTAAGAAAAACAAAACAAAAAACAAAAAAAAGTTTTCTATAAAAATTGCCAAGAAATAGAAATAGAAGAAAACTTTTTTTTTTTTTACATTTTCTATTTCCAAATTTATTTTTAAAATACATAAAACAATGTTTTCTTAAAATAAGGCTAATTTTTTTTTTATTTTCTATTATAACTTTTTTTTTTATTTTAAGATATGTGACTGGTATGATACATTTATATAATTTAATTTATGACATCACAACAAATTTCAATGATTTTTTTTCAAAAGCTTTAAATGGTTAATATTAGTTTCAGAAATATGTGATTGTGTAATTCCATGTGTGAACACGACCCAAGCGGCGGCACACTCTGTTGGGCAGACAGTCGGTGCTCATTCAAGTCACGCTGTGTGTGTGTGCTATCTCAGACTGAATACTAAAGATGCTCCTTCAGCACTAACTGAGAAAAAGAATCCCATTTGATTTTTACTTGATTTGCTGCTTTACAATCAGACAGCCACCGAGTAAAGTAACACTGCAGCACACACTTACAATACAAGTTTTATTTGCTTTATTGTGGTGGCTGAAATGTCGCGGTGTAGCTCTTGCTGTAACAAAGCGTTGCAGACGGCGGGATATCCTTGGCCTTTTCACAATATTGGATTTGGGATACCTCTAGAAGATTATTTCTGACTGTAGTTTGCCTGCAGCTGCTGAGAACAATAGGTGTGTTTGCTGACGCTTGCATCTTGATGCTTTTTATCTGTCCAGAGATTTAAACTGATTCCTCTCTGGCTGTGGTGTTGCCATGGAAACAACATATGATAGCTTGACATGCAGCTGGTAAAAACAAACACATAAACATATACAGAATATAACTGAGCGGTGGGATCCTGTGCATTACTGTAATGGTTAAAGTGCATTCAGCAGAGTTCTGCTCAGCATCAACAACAGCTTCAGTCTCCAACTCCGAGTGGAAATGTGTAACATGACTTACGTGACTTCCTGAAGTCTATGCTGGTTGCCTGGCAACTGCCTTGTAAAACCACAACATGTCATTTTTACACACCAACGTGATGCGCTTGAATAATTGTGACGTCATTTTAAGACGTCACATTTTAAGATATACAGTTAAACACTGGTGGTCAGCATACCTGGCCTTTTTGCTATGCTTTTTAGCAACACATCGCTGCATTTTGAGCTGCGTTTTTGCCAGCAAAGTTGGGCGATTTTTTGGAAACACAATGCTACATTTACAGCGCCCACTGTACAACCAAAATGGGGTGTTTTAGCGCCAGATGACAGCGCTTCCAGCAGCATTTGTGCCACCAAAACGGGGATACTTTCTGGCAATATATTGCTGCATTTCCAGCAGACACTGTGTGCCAAAACAAGGTGCCGTTTTTTAGCGACACACGCAAAATAGACAAAAGTCAACACATTAAACTACTTACTTTTACTTTGTACTTTTTAAAAAATAAAGTCATAATGCTTCTAAGAAGAGAAGATTTTTTTCCACACTTTATTATGAATAAATCATTATAGTGTACGTTTTTTTATGCTAATAAAAAAAAAGCGCAGTAAGTACTCACCACTGAAAGGCATTATAGTGGAAGTAGACCATTCCCAGGCCATACAGAAAGGCAGCATTCTGGGTGGGATGAGGAGATGTGCAAGGTCAATATGACAGTTAGTTCAAATGAAAAGATTACGTATATTTAAAAAGACTAACAAAGAAACTGAATACCCAGTTCACATTGCAATCTCTGAAACTGTGTGTCCTTGTAAACAATTCCATTCATATTTACAGAACCTTGCGGCTCAGATTTCAACAATAACTAGTTATCAATCTGACCACAAAGAAGCACAAAATGACTGTGACACGAAACCTACAACTGCATTTTGCACCGGCACCAAAACGACCTGAGACCATACACGCTTCCTGTGCGTGAGCCAGGGAACGTGTATGAAAGAAAGCAAGAGTGTGTGTGTGTGTGTGTGTGTGTGTGTGTAATTGACAGAGCGTGAGAGTATCATTGACTGAATGTGAAAGTGAGTGTACAGTCACGTGTGTCTTACCTTCCAGTAGTCTGACTGTAAACTGTAGTACCTCTGGTATGCCGATAATGCTGTAATTAAAAGGAGAAGGAACCTTAGAATATATCCACAACACACAGGGCTCCTACAGCTTCGGCAGGTTAGATTTAAGACTTTTTAAGGCTTTTTTTTATTAACATTCAGATGAAATTTAAGACCAATTTTAAGATAACCAAAATTATTATCATTTACTAAGCACTTTTCAGGTTATTTGGGTAATTTCTTCTTCAGTATCTCCATCCGTTTTACTATGTTTCTGGAAGAAATCCCGCCAATTTGCTCGAGTTCCAAAGGGTTTATACCAATTAAGGCCTTATTTTTAGATTAATGATTTCAATGCCTCTTGAGACTTTTTATCAGGCTCAGCAGGAACCCTGAACGCACCACGGAGGGAAAGTGTGCACTCAGCATTTATATCAAATTGGACTGGAGCCAGCGGCATGTCTGCAGATGCTGAACAAAAACGTGTGGAAAGGTTGACTCTGAAAACCTGAGTGGAGGTGAAGAGGAGCGATTACTCACCTTTCGGGTAATCCTCCAAAAGGAGGTTGAAGTGGCCGAGCTGGCAGAAAAGCTCCGGCTCCACTTTGCCCTCGGCCTTAAGGATGAGCGAATCGTAACAGCGAACAGCCTGGGGAGAACACAACGACAGATAGTCTTAACTGTGTGTGTCTGTTATTGTGCATAGAAAAAAAACATGGGGGGAAAGAGCCAGAGCGGGGACTGGAGAGAAAAAATCATTGAGAACTTTTGAAAGTCACAGCATGGCTGACGTCAGCTCCCTAATTCTGGCCAAGTCGACTCGCATTCTTTTCAGCAGATAACTATCAGCCCCAGACCAACTCACAGGAATTGGGTTTGTTGCAGATAAGGACTTATGCTTTAGGCTTTTTTTCTCTTTACTTCCATTAAAGATCTTTCTGCACTGATAAAAAGAAATACAAAAGTAGCTGCTGCCTGCGAGCTACGTCTGTTAAAGGACTACGGCGAGTTTTCTTAAAAACATGTTTTACTAGTTTACTAAAAAACTGGCTTGATGCAGTGCGGAGTATAGCCAACCTGAACCGTTAACACTGACTTTTTTTCTCAACACACATTTAACAGAGCCGCTGCACAGATGTGCTACACACTCTGAAAGTTATAGCTACATCATTAATTTTCATGGGGAAATTTGTCCTGCGTATTTGACCGATTCCAAGTGTTAAAAATCAATTTGCAGCTACAGCGCAGCCCCAAGGGATTTTTTTGGCTTATGCCCAAAAATAAAAAGCAGATGAAAGTCATGCTCAAATGTTTACTGCCCAAATTTTGATGACATACCTGCAATATTGCATCTGATCTAACACATTAGTGTTAAACATGACACATAATAGCATGCATGCAATACACAGGTTATGTGTGAGGGACGGTCGCTGGAGCTCCTCTTTTCTGGCGAACAGTCAATTACTTCCTCTATGATGGCGAGGGAACCTGACTGTCCCTCTGATTGGCAAGTACTCGTTTCTTTTGTTGATTAGGATCATGCAAAAGGAATATGATCGGTTAATCAGACCAGAGTCAGGCAGAGTTGGTTGGGTCATGCCATCGCCATCCGAGGATAAAAAAACCTGCACACACGGGTAGCACAAGCTAACACAACAGAGGCAGCCAACACTGCGCTCACAAACTCACAATGATACCAACCATTAGGTAACATCAGCTGTGTGATGTGTGTGTGATGCTAACACTTAGCCCTGTTACTGAGTGTGTGATGGCAAAAGTTAGCCCTGTCACTGCTCCACAATAAAATAAAATTTTATACACTTTAAATATTAAAAAAAAAAAAAAAAAAAAGAGAAAAAATAGAAAATCAGTATGTGGTGCAAGGTTAGAAATTACCACCCAAATGATGGTAACACATCCAAGTGGCTGCTAGATTTGCTTTACTAACCAGTTCAAAAAAATGTTAGTCTATTAAGTGGATGACAGATTTTAAAATTCACCAGCCAAAGTGGCAGGTGGACACAAAAAAGTCAATTTCCAATCCTGATGTGGGAGTCAATGTTGATAATGTGGCCGCTACCACAAATGCATCAGTGTATGGAAAACAGTGATGTGGTACAGTCATTTTTATTTCTTTTACCTCATAAATAATGTTCAGGCTACAGACACCAACTCACAAGGAGAACACAAATCCAAAAACAACCAACTTTTATTTTGTCCTTCTACAAGTTACTCAGACTTTACATTTATGAGCGACCGCGGAAAAGGCCAACCATCGGAGACGTTTGTCGTTCTAACCAGGAGAAGCAACAGTCAGCGCTGGATAAAATGAGTAGCTGCCACTGAATGTTTTGCACACTGATTATTGGCAAAAATGGGAGCGATAATAAAAATCATTTTAGTCAGCAAACCATGTCAGAACACAGTGCCACCAAATTATTGTTTCACACACTGTAATTCTCACTCTCATTTGCAGAGGAATGCTCAAACTGTAGTGCCAATCTGTCATCAAGGAGAGCAGCGACACCAGCCGGAGGAGGTGAACAAAACAGAGTGCAGCAAAGAAAGGATCATAAGATGAAATACCGATCCCTTAAAAGACATCTGCATCAGCACCAATGAAAAAAAGGATCCATTGACAAACTTATCAAAGGAAATCAAGCATGGGTTGTTCATGTTCTTTCCAACACGAAGGCAAACAAACTTGAGAATGACCTTCTCTGGCACCAAACTTTCTCTGGTGCCACATTGACTTCAAAGATGGGCTCAGCTGGTCCCCGATGCAGAGTGCTGCTCTGCTATTCAGAGCCAAAGAGTCGCAGCTGCACGAGCGGGTGAAACTGACTTCCAAGTTTATACAGAAGTGGATAATATTTAATCTTTCATCTCTCAGTTTATAATGGAGATCATTTTTGCTTTATTTGCAACAGAAGCCCAATCGATCACCTTTAACCTCCAAAACACAGAGGAGCTGCTGTTTGCTCTCGGTGGGCAGCGTCGTCACTGCCAAGAAGCTCTTACATAATCAAATGCATTGATTATACTTTGTTATCAGGAGGCTGAAAAGTGAAAAATCTATTGCCAAGAAAGCATGCAGCAGATGCAGAAACAAACAGTCGAGAGCACAAGCGATGGAGCGGCTGAGGACAGATGTGCTGCAGCGTCGTTATGGCTCCCTCCCTTCAGATGTGAAGATTTGTTAAAAAAATAACATAAAATGTTGAGGAGCCAGAACGGCCTCAAGCACACAAGCATTCACTCTACAACACTACTGGCAGACACAGGAATGGTCAAATAATATGCCATCGACTTATCGACCGTGGTACGGACATTACCTCTATCATTTTGCTGACCTCGATATTGCCTGTTGTGTGTGTGTTTTTTAATAAATAGATGTAATTTATGGTGCAGTTCTGCTGGAACGTACTGTATGCATGAGCAGCGCGTGAGCGTCGCAGAACCTGTTTTTTTTTTCTTTTTTCCTGCGACCATGTTAGCATATTACCATGTTAGAGCAGCCACACTGCCTCCTTCAGCAGCGCTGGTCAGGTGCGTCTCAGCTGCTTTTCAGCTGCGGTACATCTAAAGAAACGGAAGCTCACCGTGTTTTTGCGTGAGCGGCATATGGCCATCAGTAGAAACAGACATTGAAAATGGACTCTGTGCCACTTAAGTAAACACATCAGCTATTACACTTCCTATTATCAATGGAGAACTATGACAAACACTGAGTCAACGGCTACTGAACAACATTATGTAAGAATCCTTGAGGAGAATCATTTCATCCTGCTCACGTGACATTGACTGATATGACAATACTGAGACAACATAATTATTTTGCCATCTTGTTACTACCACAGGTTTTCCCACACGTTAATTTATTTGTGGCAGTCCGACACAATTAAAAACATCTGCCATCACATATTGATTTCCTATTTTACCGTTACATACCGTTCGGTTAGTGTACTCTGGGCACAAACCATGCAGCAGAACGCCAGGCGCAGTAAAAGTGAAAGTGTGGGTTTGTGAACAATTTTGCCAACCAATCAGCAGGTTCTACCAGCAATCAACAACTGCTCTCTGCATACAATTTCTGCATCCCTGTGATGATGCACCCTTATTTGTCAGGTTTTGAATTCATTGGATTAGCATTAAACAGACACTCCTATTTGGCTATTCTATCCATGTTACAGTTATCTACATTGCCCATCCTCACACACAGGCTATGCTGATGCATGATAGCTTTGCACAAAAACAAGTGAGCTATGCTTCTCAAAGTAAATCAGTTTCTTTACTATGGATCAATTACAGATAACAGATAATTGCAAGAAGATTCAAAAAGACAACTGAATAAAACAAGTTTTTAAATTGCTTGGAACAAATACAACAGGATTTTAACAGATTCTCACCCATCACACACACAACAGGAAATGATTTGGCTTTAACTGCTAAACAATAGCGCCACTGGGTCTATTGGCTTCCACGCACAAAGTATGTCCAGCATCATGAGCCCTGGCTGATTTCAACCTTGGACCTCCTTGCAGTGAGGCAACAGTGCATAACGTTGAGCCTCTATGCAAGTTGCAACACAATCAATGTTTTCAGTTTGAAGCTACATTTGCAGTACGGTCTAAGTTAACTGGAATTCAGGTGCAAAAATTACCACTGGCTGAATTTTACAAGCCACTTAATTGTTTTGGTCTGGCTGATGAGTGAGCGTTATCTATTTAGTTTTTTGTATGGGGCTAATTTTGTACCCTGACTGGAACACACTGACTTTTTCAAAAGTTGCTTTAACATACAAAGAAAGCACCAAAGTCATCTTGTGTTTATGGGCAGTTGCTTTTCAAATTAAGTTACACATTAATAATCCCCGTGGGAAAAACTGTCCTCTGCGATGACCTCTCTTAACTATTTCTGAGCAGAGGTCAGTCACAGCGGAGCACCCTGCCACTGCTTTAGTCAAGGGCGATGCAAGAGCAGTCCTAACATGCACGTGTTTTGGCAAACACAGGAAGAACAGGCAAACTTCATCCAAAATGGCAGCAGTCACCTGCAAAAAAGGATGACATGAAAATAACCACTGATAAAGAAATTCTCACATGTAGAAAATAAAAATAAGAGCACACCCAACTTCAAAGCTTATCTACCGTCTAGTTATTCCAAGCTTACGTCATCGCCACCTAGTTACTGGTCGTGATACAGTGACCTAGTTCTGTCAGAAATGTTGAACCCACAGTTATCAGCATGGAGACAGAGCAACAGTGCAGCTACACAACCAAAGTGCCAGACAGGGTAGTCAATCAAAGTAAGCTCAGAGCAGAAACCTCCAAAAATGTCATAATGAAGAATGTGACAATATGAGACAGCGTACTAATTCTCAGCAGACTCAGAAACAGAACATCTGACATTGGAGGGAGACAGAGTTGATGTAAATTGTTTGTGAGGCCACATTCTGGATTATTTTGTTTTCAAAAGGCTCTCTCAGGAGGGAGCAAAAGAAAACTTCAATGATTCAATGTGTCTGATGCAACACAAGCAGAAATCTTTTAAAGAAGCAAAGAACAGCTTATAGTGTGCTTTCTGTTTCTACAACAACAACTAAGGGTTTCTTTGCCTCTGCGAAAAAATAGAAACCAAAAATGACATACTAATAAAGCTAACCTAAGCCACAGACATAGCAATCTGCAATGCCCATATGTTATATTGTACAGGGTTTCCCGCACATTCATTTCTTGTGAAAGCCAGTGACATTGTTGTAATATGTATAGAGTTAAGTACTGACTGCACCACACTCTTGGAGCGCAGAGCGTACTCAGGGCACAAACGGAGCAGCAGAAAGACAGACGCAGTATGCCAATATTTGTAGTGACTTATGCTTATAGTGGATCCAACACATTCCTCCTCTCTCAATACCCAAACTCTGTGTATTATTATGGCTGCAACTAATATTGATATTCATTGTTGATTAATGTGCCCTTTTTTTAACCCAATTAATTGTTTTTCAGTAAAAAATAAGTAAAATAGTGAAACGTGCCCTGTGCAATTTCACAGAAGCCAACATGACAACTTCAAATGATCCAAAAATCCAAAATTGTTCCATTTAATATCATGTAAGATGAAGAAAATCATCTAATTCTCATATTTAATAAGCATTAAACCAGCACAAAAAATAATAATTTTAAAAAATCCCTAAATTGTTATTAAATCATCAAAGTCAATGCCAATTAATTTTCTGTCAATTGACTAATTGAGTGACTGATGCAGCTCTATTTATTAGCATATTCAATACCAGCCGTCTCTAAAATCTGTATGTGGAAATTAACCTGGAGCTGTAAAAAGACATTAGTCTTCAGCTGTTTTTCTTTTTGTCAGTATAACTGTGTAAACATGTTTGTGAAATTGCACTGTACGGTGTTATACTGACACTGTTTCCCCACCCAAAGCTCCTCAGATCTGCACATCACTAATGGAGCTTCAACTTCCCTTTTGCCTGAAACGACATCAGCCTGTTAACTCCCTGACATATCTGTCAGGCGTCGCTATCTGACTGCAATACCAGCCCTACACACGTCGACACCTGGAGCTGTGAGTGAGCAGGACTCTGGGTAAGTGCCCATAGGACCTGTGTGTATTTATACTAGGGTGTACAAGTACAGGACTGTACCAAGAAAGTCGAGCAACAGACACTGACTATGGAGCAAATCTGGCTTATGAGATTGTCAAATGGTACTGCTAACATAACTACCACTGTCACCGGTGACAAATCTATTGCATATGGCACAAAATAACCTGCACCTACACAAATAGTGACATGCAGATGTTATTTTTAATATGCCCATAATATGCATGTACTGACACAAATAACATTTTACAGGGGACTTCACAAAACAGGCTGGGCTGTTTCAAGAGGGCATTTATCTGGAAGCATCACCAAACAAAGGATATAAAACACTTCACAACTAAACAAACTAAACAAGTCAGAGTTCCATTTCATTTTAACACAATGCAGTATAGGTGCTATATGAATACTGTGAAAGTATCAGAATGCTCCATACACAGAGGAATGCAGACAGTTCATATTTCAGATATTTTGCCTTTAAATAAGCCGTCAGGATTTCCATGAATTTGTGATGTCACAACTACAGCGGGCTTTATGAACCATTACAAACCTAACATCAACATTTCAAAATGGGTCTCACTGTATTTCCTGATGGAATATTTTGCAGTGCATGTGAAAAAAAAAGGGAAAATATAACATCCTTAGTGTTTGTACTTTGACTACATTGCATTGCTTCCTATTTCTATATAAATATGCATGTTCATTGTCCTAATTATTGGTCTCCAAACAGATCATGGCACTGCAACAGGGGCTTGAGACGCAGCTGCTAGACAGAGCAATGATCTGTTTGGTGACCAATAACAATGAAAACAAACATGCATATTAAGATTAAAAAACACCAGGAAGTGATGTAATGTGTGTTTTTTTCTTTTTTTACTTCTGTTTATTGATTGTTCTTTTTTTCCAAAATCCACATACAAAATTTCCTTCTGAACAAATGCCTGTTCATGCTTAAGTGCAAAGAGAATGTACACCTACATGTGTACATACATGTGTACATACAGGCAAACAAGCACAAATAGATAAATTAATACAAAATAAAGAAAGAAAAGAAATGAAGACTAAAAGAAAGTTAAAAGAAATGTATATGAATCTTTTTTAAAAAAGATGTCAGTGGCGTCATTACAGTAATCACAGTGTTATCAAGAATGAGTCGAGGGTTTATCTTATTAAAATGTTCTATAAAGGGTTGCCATGTCAGTAATGTGTATTTTCTTATCAGGTTAAAGGATGTCTCCATCAAAATTGAGACAACAAAGATATAATGGGTTATAGTGTCATTTGGCGTGCCTGACACCGACATCATGACCTTTCCTTTTTTTTTTCCTTGTGAAAATCAAAGCATTTCACAAAGAGGGTGAACATAGGCATATTCAAATGAACAGAATGATGTGTTGTTGTTTTTTTCAACATTAAAGCATGTAAACATGTACTGGTAGAAACCCAAATTACAAGTATGAGCACAAAATGAGCATAATAGGGGACCTTTAAACCATTGCATCAGCTTCTTGGGGGGAATGTAACATGCTCTGCTTTGCACAGTTCAATTCAAGCAAAATACATGAATTGCATTGCATACTATCCATATTCTCTATCCAGTATGGCACATCAGAGGTCTGTGCTGACTCTGTGCAGCTAGAGCTAGGAACAGTCACACTTCCTAGGTATCCCACACCACCTAGCGAGCAGATTCGCGGATGGCCCATCAAACCATGAGCTGTCAACAGCACCATCTTCTCCACATCACCCACTGTCCAAGATACAGTCACAAGCTTTGCGCTTTATAAGCACAGCAGTGTGTTACATGTCCAGGTGCACAGAGCCTGTTTATCATGAAGCTTTCTGCTCCGAGAGCACATGCAGAGCCAATGAAAACTGTAAACAAAGGACCCCGACACCACCGAGGTCCGGTAAGAGGAACACGTCTTTGCAAAGAGCAAACACACGAGAGGAAACTCGGGACACACTTTAGCAACACACAAACTACTCGGAGGAATATATTCATATCAAATGGGTTATATAGCTATCAGTGTCACTCCGCCATGTCCCGCCATCTTGGACAGGCAGCCAGCCATTACCGTTACTTGTAACGTTTGTCAACTCGTTCACACCGGCTCCAAACGACAAGAAGGAGCAATGCAATGTCACAAAAACAACACAACAGTGTGTCCATAACTGTACATTAATGCTACGCGCACTAGCTAACCCCACCATATAAACGGGTGTTTGGTGCACCCTGAAGGAGGCTACAACGTTACTTCCAACGTTATAACAGTAGCAGCCATAAAATTGTGTGTTTAATGTTATATGTGAGTATTATTTTTGCAATGAAACGCATAACTTAACTAATTTAAGTGTTTCCAATGTGATACACAAAACCGTGACGACGTTGTGTTGCTGGTGGTACAAATACACAAGGATACGCTGTGGGGAATAGCTATGTAGCTAACAGGGAAGGGCGGTTACCTGACAAATATTAGTACGTAATAACAAGCTTGTAACAACCAGAGAGCCAAAGCTACTCAGCTAACGGTGATCTCGACCGGCCGCAGGTGCAGGGTTCATCGGATGAGAGTAGCTAACTAGCAAGCTAGCTGTGTGGCTAAAAGAGGGGCTGCGGCTAGCTGGCCTCCTTAGCGAGTGGGCCACTTGCATTCACACTGGCTTGCTACTTTGAGAGCAAATTCACAGCCGTGCATGATAGTTGGGATGTTGGGGGAAATCGAGGGTATCGGGGTGTTGCTTTACTGTAAAATACATCCAGTTAAATTTGCTACCTTCATCAACAGGGCCTTCGTTCTGGCGCCATCTTCATGAAGCTTCTGAAATCCAAACAGTGAGCTGCAAGCAAGAAGACAACATAGGCGGCTCAGAATCACTCGCAGAGCGGCTCAAAACACATTTTTTGACATGCAGGGAGAGAAAAACAATTTATTTTCAAAGCGTGCGTGTGTGTGAGTGCACGGGGTAGCTGCTCCGACCTGTCTATCGCGGCCAAACTGTCCCTCTCCTGGGCTGTCAGTGTCGGAAAGTCCTCCTCTGTTTCACTCGCTTTTCCCGCCGCCATTTTCTTTCCCTCATCACCACTAGAAGAAGCCGAGCCGAGACTCCGAGCAGCAGCGCAGGCAGCAACGGCGAGAGACACACCGCACGATTGCATGGAAAATCGCGACGCGGGGACGATCGCTTTGCTCCGCCGAATCAAAGAAGAAAAACTGAAGAAAACAAAACGATCAAAAACTTTTTTCCCAGGATGAAAAGATGCGATTCGATATAGTAGATCCTTTCGGGGGGACAGAAGCGCTCTCCGGGTAGCTCCTCAAACGTCACATTTTTCATCACAAAGTGATCTTGCACCGCTAGTTGAATGCGAATAACTGAGTACAGTATCCAAGATGTGAGTATTTGACAATAAAAATGCGTTTCGGCCGCGAAGATAAAGTTGTTATAATTGTGTCACCCAAGCGAACCCACGCGCCGTTCTAACCACGCCCTCTCCACCCGCTTCAGCCAATCGGAACGCCCGCATCCCACCATATGACTTCCCTGCTATATCATTCTTTTATCTTAAATATTCATTTTCTCCCTGCAAACCACTCATCTTTTACGCCACGATTATTCTGGAACCATATTCATAATTATTTGTGCATAAACATGTATGTAACTTTTGTGCAGTAAGGTTAAATATAGTACTTTTGCTGCGAAATGCAACAATTACCACGTAATGAAGTATCTTGGAGTAAAATGTGTATTGACACTGATCTGTTTTCCCTTAAAAACTGGGTAAACGATGACTGCAATGCATTAGTTTTTTATTGACTATTAATTTCCCTGCGAAATGCAACAAATTCTTCATGATAAAGTTTTTTTTGGCACTGAATAAAATATGTATTTACACTATCAGTTTCCCCTAAAAACTGGTTGAACGATGACTGCAATGCATCACTTTTTATTTACTATTAAACTTTTATTGCACTTTCCAGAGTCCCAACATAATTCTTTGACATCCTCCATATACGAAAAAATACTGCATTTTCATTATAACGCTGCTAAATTTAATTATCATTCCAATTATTTTTAGTTATTAATATATATATTTTACATTTGTTATTACATGCTTAGGTACGTGAATACCAAAAAAAGAAAAAACAAAAATCAGCATAAATGCTGAAAATAGGCTAATACAGAATCAAATATTGCCTTTATAGTTCATATGAAATTTTCAAAAATATCGCTCTTCTGAGCTGCCTTAAGTTTTAAAAGCTTCTTATTGTTCTGCCATATGTTTAAAGTCTTTTTAAAAAAAATCTGGTCTGTCTCTTCTTGTGTAAAATGCTTTATAAAGTAGTCTCTCTATATCTCCTGGCTTTTGAAATTCATAAAAATGTCTTAATCCTGCAACTGAATCATTTGTACAGTTTTCCCTCTTCTACAGAGTTGCATCCACCTAAAATATTCTGGTATACATACAATTATAGAACAGATGATTGTTTTTTTTTTCTTCCTATTCGCAGATTGTGCAAGAATATTGAATATCTGCTGAGCCCAATCAAGCGATATCAATGCATTTTAACTTGACGTGGCAGAGCATCACAGTGTGGGCGTGGCTTAGTATTGTCAACATCCTGGTGACATAACCAGTTTCTCAGTCAGAAGATGGTGCTGGATGCCACCATGAGATTCTTAACAAATAATGCATTTTTGGAGAATATATAGACAGAACACTTAGAGAGGGATGTGCACCAGCCCAGACAGTTGATTTTGGGGTTATAGAGCAGAGAAAGACGTGCATTTGATCACTTTGGGTAGATATTGTAAATACTTTGTATTGCGAAACTGATCAAATCCAGTAGGTGGCGGTAATGCACCGCAAACAGATGCTAACCGCTGTGTAAGGCAACAGAAGAAGAAGAAAAACCAGTTTCTCCAAAATGGCGACTGTGGATCAAAGAGAAGGTGAGTTGTTTTGTTTGTTAAAAATAGGACGTCATTACCTCTATAAATTAAAATTTTAAGAACTTGTACACACGCGATAATGAAATTAAGATTACGCGTTGACCTCGGTGCTTCTAAGAATCCGAAAAAGAAAGCAATAACAGCTAGTTAATGCCATGTTGGTTTAGTAGCCATTTAACGCTAGCCAGCTAATATTAGCTTTTCCAGCCATTTACACATAAAAAACAAGCAGCCCTAAGGTAGCCGAACTGCCTTTGCAGTTAAATTTAATATTTGAAGAGTCACTTTTGGTCGTTATATTTAGTTTTTTGGTGTGAACAGCCAAACGCAGGGTGATGTCCATAACTGAGTCTTTGAAACACGCTCAGTATGTATGTCATATTCAGTATTTGTGGTGGGGATAATATGTGCAGTGAGTGTGCATGTATGTATGCAGGGGCGTGGCACCAAATTCTGGGCCTACAAGTCATCTCTGTACCTCCTGATCCACGTCTTTATCATGTATGTTTTGATATTGTTTAACTGTCCGTTTGCCTGCGTTTTCTTTCCATGTATTTATTTTCTTATTTGGAACTCCGATGTCCCCTTTATGAATAAATACATGATATTGTATAGTCCAATACTCACTAAGACCTTGTGCCACTCCCAAATTATCCCTGTTCTGATATCACTATATTGGCCCATCAAATTTACGGTCAAATTTAAGATCCTCCTTCTCATGTACTGGGATTTAAATAATCTTGCACCAGAATATACCAGTGAAGTTAGGCATATTAGGTCTTCTGAAAAGAGACTGCTAGTCTCTCAGTCCTCCCCGGGGTCAAGTCAGTGACCTCTCTTGAGGCCTTTAAGCCACAGCTTAAGACCTATCAGCTTCCTAAGTGTGCTTTGTTACCTTGGTTTTCAGAAGATGCTATATTTATTATTTATTTATAAGTTTTACTTACTTTGCTGTACAGCTGTGTCGGTCTGCTCTAACTGCATTCAGAAGCAAACCCTAAGCCCCTTTCACACTGTCTGTTCAGGGCAGGAATACCATGCCGTTAATGCTGCCTTACCTTTCTGTATAAAAATCTACCTAAACTCTGTCATGGGAGTTAGTATTAGCTGAAACGGTCTGTGTGTTTAGGAAGAGATTTAGTATATTCTAATATGTAGTATGATGACTGCAGTTTGCTAAAAATACCAAGATGTTTTTGCAGTATACAAGCCAGTATGCTTGTCTGGCTATTCTTACTCACAGTCGCTCAGCTAACGATTCATCACATCTACATAGCAACGCAGAAGCCACAATGACCATTCAAATGGTCATAACAGTAAAATAAATTGTTGATTGAACAAAATAATCATAGAGATTATCAACAACAAGAAAATAAAAAACGATGACAGGGAAATACATATGCAGGGTCATTTAATGAATATAAAATGTTAGAATCCACAATCCATGTAGTTATAATGTAAAAGTCTTACTATATAAATTGCAAATTAACCACAGCAGAGCTTTCTGGGTTGATGTACATCTCTGGCAACTTTGGTGAATGGTGCTGTGTTTGGTCTCCATGGTAACAGATATATGAGGGTCAAAGTTCAGATCGCAGTGTTATGAAGAAGTAGTATGTCCCAATTGTGTGCATACTGCATGCCACTGTGCATACTACAAGTACCTACTAAAAGTGAAAAGAAAAAGTTTGTGACTTAGAAAGCATCACGTATCTCTATAAACACGACAGCTGGCAGGGCGGTATCAGGCTGGTTGTGATGTTGTGACGATGTGTAATGCATGTTAGCAGTTAGCGGCTAACTCTAAGAAGAAGAACAGAAGCCGTAAATGTCAGTGAAGTGGAAAACAACTCTTATTCTCTAAGTAAAGGATGAGACCCGCTGCCATGTAACAGAGAACAAAATGATAGCCAATGAAATGTTATGCCACTGTTATTGCTTAGAGGATGCTGTCAATGCTTATGTTATGTGTCATTGTGTTCAACATCATTCCTCTTTTGATTATGGGATTCATGATGCAGTGAGCGGCATGATGCAGCCGTCATTTGGATTTTTGAAAAAATCCAAAGGTGGCATAAAGAGAGGACTCTGAAGCACCCCTATAGCGTGATCTCTGTATAAAAAGGGCTCTTGTGCACATGTGGATAAATCCATTTTGCACCTTTAAAGAGTGTGAGGAGCCTCAGAGGGCTTCTGCTAATTTTCTATGCACTGTTCAGTCTTTCAATTGGATTTGTTAGTAAGTTTTGAAGTAGTCATGACACTACTTACTTTGAAATGAAAATATAAAACTCAACTTTGCTTTCTGGGTTATTCGAGGCCTTCTTTCTCTTCCTGCTGGGGCCTGAAGTAATCGGTCCCACTTTTCCCTTCACTGCGACGTCTCTGCATATATGAACGCCTTATTCTGGAGAGCTGGTGGTACCTTAAAAGCATTTTGGTTGTTAACTTGATCGCTGTCTCATTGCAGGTCAGGATGACCCCGGTCAGGACGAGAGTGAAGAAGAGGTTTACGAGGTGGTGGACCTGACAGAATATGCACGGAGGCACCAGTGGTGGAGCAGGGTGTTTGGGAACAACTCCGGCCCCATTGCTGAGAAGTATTCTGTGGCCACACAGATCGCCATGGGAGGGGTGACTGGATGGTAACATATGAGGCTTTATCTGCTCATGTGAATATAGAGCCATTGTGTTTTTGGGTTGTATATTTGTCCGTCTGTCAGTCCTTTTCTTGTAAAGGAGATATCTCAAGAAAACATAGAGGGAATTTTCTCAGGTTTTGCAAAAACTTCCACCTGGAATCAAGGATTAAATTATTTGATGCCATCTGGCAACCTTTTATCCAATATTTGGAGAAAACAACAGTGTAATGCCATTTGATTATTTTTGCGATTACCTGAACGTCGGATTCTTTGATTTTGTATTGGGTGTCTAGGTTTGGTGAGTCTAGTCAAGTGGACGCAATATATTGAGGGACTTTTTTTTTTTTTTTACAAATTTGGCACCAATGTCTACTTATACTCAAGGATGAATTATGGGGATTCTCTGAGTGCTCATGTGTCGTGAACCCTCGTCTCTTCCTCCATCCAGGTGTGCTGGTTACCTCTTCCAGAGAGTCGGGAAGATAGCTGCTACAGCTGTTGGCGGAGGGTTCCTTCTTTTACAGGCAAGACTACCATGAGATTGTGTTTATGTCGCCTCAGTGGTTAGATATTTACTTCATCTCCGTTGTCTAACGGGATAAGAAGTGTAAACTTCACATTTTGTCATTGATAACTGAAGAGGCCAGCTGGTGTCCTCTCTTCATCAGAAAGACCAGCATTGCGTGTTTGCTGGCTCGAGATGGACGCAGGCCATCTGGACATTTAGTTGCGTTGCTATCAGGATAGTTTTTCATCTCTTAAAACATTCTTCAAACTATTTAACAAGCAGATGAAACCAGAAAAGGTCATTTGAGTTGATTGAAAGGCTGAAGACATAAAATAGTTGTTTAGATGTGGTTCATGGGTAAAAAATGTAAACTCAACTTTATTGTCAGCCTGAGATGAGAATTTATTTTGCGTCATTCTCCAAATGAGTTTTTTTTCTATCAAGGTCATGAAAAACATGTTCCTGGACTAAATGTTCCCTCAATACCTATTCATATTTATATGTTTTGAGGTTGGCTGCATTCTTTCACTGTAAGAAATAAAAGCTTTGACCTGCAGAGCACCTCACCAATGATAAATCAAAGAATAACATAACCTTTTCTTTTTTTTTAATTACATTATGTGTTTCATCACATAAAGGGGAATTTTCAGTAAATTACCAGGCAGTGATGCAGTTTAACACAGGGAGAAAAAAAAGAGAATCAAGGAGTCAGCAGCCTAGAGTGCAACACAGGATTACTTATTAGAGAAAATATGTTATCCCAGTATAACATGTCATGTCAAGGGGTAATATGTAACAGTATTTAAAAGATACATTGTGCTTCAAAGTCCAAATTGCTTCCGCTCCAAATTGCTGAGACAATCCAAAATAATCTCAGCACAATAAGTTCTGAATGTGAACCTCTCCCCCTCCACAGATTGCCAATCACAGCGGCTACGTGCAGGTGGACTGGAAGAAGGTGGAGAAGGATGTGAACAAAGCGAAGAAGCACCTGAAGAAGAAAGCAAACAAAGCAGCCCCTGAAATAAACACATTCATTGAGGAGGTAAAGGTACCTGCAGCAAATCTTGCTCTTTGTTTCACGCTTTCTTCTTGTTTTAATCAGCTGTTGCTAAATCTGAATTGCATGGTGTACTTTCTTTGTACTTGCAGCATATTTCAGACTTGTAATTAAGGAGAACTAAATGTTGTGTTGGACGTCCTGGTTTTAGTGGGGAGGTTTCTTTTTTTATCTGCAAACCAGTAATGCCCTCTAGTGTATTGTTAGCCATATTACACCCACTATCTGTGACACAGCAGGCTTTAGGGGTAACTTTGATATTATCAAACCTGGACCGCATTTTCCCATGTTTTTTGTGCCGAATGTTTAATCAAAAGTGAAACTTTCAGCATGAAATACTGCTACTTCCTAGCAACTTTCTTTTATATTGATAAAGTCTCTATCCACTGAGCCGCCGACACCCCGGATAAACTACTTTTGATCTGAATATGTAGTATTGGATAAGAGAAAGTTTACATCTTCTAATCCAGACTTTGCTCACTTGCTATGTTCCCAGCACCACTCAAACACCTGTTCACTGATTCATACAGTACGCTACTTTTACGCTCTTATCGACTCATTTTCTGTGTCTTCCCTCCTCTCCTCTGCAGGCCACAGACTTTATAAAGAGGAACATCGTCTTGTCCAGCGGCTTCGTCGGCGGCTTCTTCCTGGGTTTGGCCTCCTAAAGCTGCTGCCTGCGCTGCTGCATCTACTTACTGTGAATCTCATCACTGCATAGGTCACCTTCCTTTCCATTGTTTACCTCTGGGCCCTGCGTGTGCATCGATTCACCTTTTAACAAACTGAACAGGCGGGTGGGGTTATGTTGAACATTAGGCATGATCTGTTGTGACAGTGGTATTACTGTATTTTTCTCCACCTAAAATCAACCCAAGCTAATAATTTCCTTTTTGGAGGGCACATTCTGAGGTGTGTGTGGAGTGGATTATACTGTGAAAACTCTCTGCGGTGGGACCTGTAATGGATCCGCTGAATATGTCAAGCTGCCACAAACTAGCACAGATTCCTCGTTGCTTTTCAACACTGATCTGAGTCGAGATCGTCCATCCCCTCATTGTGTAGTCGCCTGGTGGACGCTGATCTCAGATTGTTAGAAATGGGCGTGTGTGGGTGCCATTGTAAATACATAGATGACCCCTTTTGAGAGGTGTAGATATTATATAAACATGGGAAGCAGCAGTGGGAAGTTAACACCATCCCCCAGTCTAGTGCTTTTTAATATAAAGTTTATGTGCCATTTAGCATGTAAGCAAACACAATTCAGCTTTTAAAATTTGTCACACTGACTGGGGGTTTAAACAAAGTTATTCTCCCACTCTGAGCAGACCTTGTGATTAATATACAACACATATCACAAGCATAAATCACAACTAAATGTTACATTTATGTGTGTTGTCTTACTTTGCACGGACAAAAAGGAGTATTAAATCCTTTGTTCCCGTAATCCCCGGCTCCGCAGTGGCCTTTAATGACAGGACGAGCATCTGCTGTACCCTAATTACCAGCGCCACAAGCTAGACGCCAAACGCGACACCAGTCCTGTCATTAAAGAGCACAATGGAGCAGCGATTGTGACTCCCACTCCCTCGCTATTGTCGTTGTGCATTTAGCGGTGTCAGTGTAGCAATAAGACAACAGAGATGCTGCCGAGTTGTGCATATTATCAACATAGGACGTCCACGCATAGGAGTCCACTAAAGACGATCACAAGATGCTTATTTTGTTTTTTGCCTTTTTCTACCAGTGCAATATACTGTAAGGTTATTTTTTGACAGCTTGTTATGTGTCCAACTGGCGTTTTGTATGCTCATATTCCCTCATTGTTTCTATTTAATGTTACTTTGTTATCTGAGCTGTTTGAACTTGGTTGTGTGTCTCTTTTAAATAAAGTTGCCTAATTTTGTTTTCAACTAAAAAATGATAATAATAAACTTTATTATTATCTTTCAAAACACAGTTACAAAGTGCTTTACATTAAACATATAACATGTTAAAAAGTATGAAACAAAAAATACATATTTAAAAAAAAACAACAGAAAAAACATTCCCAAAAAATCAAAATTATTTTAAAACATGAAAAAAATATCCCCCAAAGATTTTAAATGATCAAAAAAACAACCCAATTATTTAAATTATCAAAATAAAAATTTAAAAAGAATTTAAAAATTATTATCATCATGGTTGATTTCAGAACTGAGAACTCTACAACAGTATAAAGCTAATTTGGGTACAAAAAAGAAAAACATTGTATGAGTTCACAAAATCAGACCACCGTTTAATGTCTATGGAGCAGCTGCAGCTCCAGACTTCCAGACCACTGTTTTGTTTTCATCTTGTGAAAATACAAAAAACATTGTTCATTGTTTGAAGGGTTTTTCATCATCAACTATAAATGACAAAAATATGCATTGTAAAGTATTTACAAAAAGAGGTGGAACAGATGCATGTTTGTCAGCACAACTGACTGTTTCCTCAATACTCATAA